>NW_026463760.1:0-68765 GCF_021730395.1 Mercenaria mercenaria
GATCTGTGCTAGATGGATTCTCCATCTGTTGATAGATTAGCAGAAAAAGGTACGCGTGCAATGCGCACACTTGTTGCATAAACAGTTTCTAAATAACAATGCACGGTCTTTCGAAAATGTTGTCACTGGTGGCATGGGTTCACGTTTTTGAGTCCAAACGAAAGATTCAGAACAAAATATGGGTAACAAAGTCTGGCAAAAGACCATGCATTGCAAAGCGGACCGTGAATGTCAAAAAAGGTAATGTATGCCATCTTCTTCACAACTCAGTGTCTTGCCATTCAGGTTGCTGTAGCTAAAGGCAAATCAGTAAATGCGAAGTTTTACAAGACTAAAGTTCTTCGAAAACTGAAGAAATATTTCAGAAGTCGAAGACCCGCAACTGGTTTGGCCAATGTCAGATTGCTACATGACAATGCGTCATCGCACAAGGCGTCTATTGTACAAGACTTTCTGAAGCAGGAAAAGGTTGTTGTGTTGCCTCGACCTCCTTACTCGCCTGACCTTGCCCGGTGTAACCTTTTTTGTTCCCAAGACTCAAAAAATACATTTCGGGTCGAAAATTTGTGCAGCACAAACACCTCGGTTCTGCAATATTCCAGTTTCTTCGTAGGATACATAGGAAAGACTATGAAAATGCCTTCAAGGATTGGATTAGAAGGCAGAAACTTTGCCTATCTGTTGGAGGTGGATACTTTGAGGGGACCAAAAAAATTTCACTGAAATATATCATGGATACATTTTTATGTGCTTAGATGCATTCATATTTGAACAATCCTCGTATAAGAAAGAAATATCTTAAGAAATGTTACAACATCCATGATGAAATTTATTGAACTAATAACTACAAATAAAAGGAATATTTTAAACAGTCTAGCTAAATATATTAAAAAAGCCATTGCAATAAGAAATACTATTGCTAACGATTAATTGTAACTTTGTGCCAAAACATCTGAATGTCAAATTACATGACATATTATACCATAAAGCTATTGCCTGGTCGTCAACCGTGGGGAACCTACACCTGCGGTGGACACCGCCGTCGGGTAGGGAACACTCATGTGTTTCTCACTGCGCAACACAGGGTGAGTTAGCATAATGATGTTCGAAATGTAACCATCTCCAGGCGGTTTGGCACGTATGCATATGGCAGTACATACGGTCTTATTTTTCAGTTTTCCATTTCATTCAATTCATTTGTCAATAATGCATTTTAACCATTATTGTTAAATGTATTCATGCTCGATACATCCTTAGTGCAACTGACTTTACTTGGTATTCTTAATTCATGTTTAAGGTTAAATTGTTTATATGTTTCGGTACAGTCAAAGCTAAGATACATCGTTTTATGAAATTGATTGTATCATTCATCCTCACAATTATGTTTACTTAACTTTTACACGTGATTTTATGTTTCATTGTATATTATATATATGTAAATGACGATGTACTATGTACAAGTCTAAATAAAACGTATGTTCAGTTCTGTTTTGTTCTGTTCCGTTCTGTGACCAATATTTTTCAATGTGACAGTCGAAAAGGGTTAAGTGTAAGTAGAACCATTAAATCTGACGAAAAATGAAAAACCCAAAACACAAAGAATCAATATTCCCAAATTATTTTGACTTTCAAGTAGGTCAAACTATGTACGGTCAAAACGAAAGTTATTGTCAAGCGTTAAAAGTTTACGAACATAAAATAATGAAAAATGTTGCGATTATGCATTTGATAGCCATAAATTGTGTTGGGTTTACGCCATTTCTCAACAACCTTCCAAATATGTCACAGTGGTCTGCTTACACAACCTCTCTATATAAATTCTAACCAGTAGACAAGTCTCTCCGTATGAAATTGACAACTTATCCACTTCACGGAGCAGTGTAAGTAGACGGGCTCGAACTAACATCTCCAGATTCAGGGGAAAATTGTAAGTACCTATCTATGACACAGTTGAAACGGGCTTAAATCAAACACAAACAAAATGAATTATAATGCAAGAAGCCGTTAAATAAAGACTGCTTATAAATATGTAAAATATGTTTAACTTTATCAACGTTGATATATATGCACGAGTACTTACCTGGCTGTTCTGCCCCCAACGAAAGAAGACATAGTAAACCGTTACTACACATATGAAACACTTGAATGTGCTTTAGAGAGCTAACACCTGTAAAATCAAAACAAAGTAACAATGTTTGTAACGAACGTTGTAATGAAATGTAAACATAAAATTGTAAACTTCTCGTTTCCTATGTTATAATATACCTTTTTCTGTTAAGTTTATCTGTGTTCTATTATACAGTCTTTACTTATTTTGTACCTTACGGGTCTGGAATTCTGAACTGAAAAAGTAAATACTATGAAGTAAATTAAAAAATATCCAGAAATATGCATTTGCTTGAACACACACGCAAAGAGATTTTAACTTCAAATTAGTCATTAAGCATGTTAAGTACATTCTGTTTAGTTCAGTTCAGTTCAATCTTATTAAGGTGATGGATGTAAAACACATAGATATAACTATGTTAAATGCATCCTAAACAACATGAGTTTTAGAAGCAGCATTGTATATTTCCAAGTTTCTCCTTTAATCTTTAAAATTATGCATTTTGTTTACTTTTAGTCTGTAATAGTTCATATTTTTCATTATTCTTGTCAACAGTGTCTTTCTTAAATAGACATCGTCCGTAAATAAGCCAATATCCTGCTTGAAATTCTTTTATCTAGTGATGTATTATGCCAAAACGATGACTAGATGTTTTCAAAATGACTATAAATAGACGAAAATGAAACATAGGGAATTCAACATTTTTCTTACATATGAAAATCTATATTTCTAGTTGTAGCATCAATTACAAATTAGTTCAGAGGTAAAGCATATAGTCTATTTTAAACAGATCTGTTGCCATTTGGGCATCGATATCTTTTTTTTTTGCATGAAAAATTTAGATTCTTTCATTTGATCTGTGACAACACGACAGAAAATCATCAAAAGCTGATATCGCATATGAGAACGACTGAGAATCATATCAAAGACGATATTAATAAAATGCATGCACTTAACCGAATAATGAACATGATATCATATTATATATAGACATATATGCAATTACAAACCATCAAAGAAAGAAACGAAAATTTGGGAATAAAACAGCCAAAACCAAAATTTTGACCCACTTACAATTAGAAAAATCTTAAAAGTGTGAATGTTAAATAACAGTTCTTAACTTGTATTATTTAAAAGTCCAACATCTCCTGGTTGTCTCTGAAAAAAAAATCTACTACAACATTGATAGCGTTTAAACAATATCGAATATTGATACATACGAAGGGTGTTCCAAAAGTATCCGGATAAGTGTTGCCATGTCTTTACTATTTAATATATTTACATGAAATTTCGTTCTGTGATACTATGGACAATTCTGAGTCAGAATATGTATAACAATGCACACTTAACTTCACATATCACAAAATAGTCAACAATACCCATCATCGGAATACCGGCCCAACGTCATTTAACGTCATCAAGTTGACAATGTTTTGTCTTTGAACAACGGCCTACAATCTGATAGGTTTTTTCAAATGTTATTTTTTTTCAAAGTATTCACCGCTAAAGGACATGCACATTTTACATCTCTTTACCCAGGCAGTGAAGGCGCTACTGTAACTTTTCTTCAAAAGTGAGGAGATTGCCGACTGAACGGCCGTGGGAGGTTCGTCAATAGAGAGTTTGAGATTTCAACCTTCGCCTTCCCCTTCAACGTCTCTAGCGAAGTTAACGTATGAAGTTGAAGTTCGATTAAAATTCCTTGAGATTTCAAACATTAGAATGAACCTTACTTCTTTTAATCCACCCATTCAATTTATCCGTAATTATGATCGTTTTTCTCGTGCATTTTGATACCAGTTGTCTGAAAAGGCAGGAATTTTACAAGAGGTTTTAAAAATGAAAAAATGAAAATTAAATAAAAAACATTTCAATTAATATAATCATCGCATTGATATCAGAGCGATTACCAAAAAAAAAAAAATAAATAAATAAATAAAAAAATAAATAAAACGATAAAACAATGTGAACAATGTAACAAGAGGGCCATGATGGCCCTATATCGCTCACCTGTTATCATTGCACTTAAGGACAAGTCTTCAAGGTCAAAAGATCATAATAGAAATCAATCAAAAGAATTATGAGAAAATATAGTTGAAATTTTCTTTAAGTAACTTTAAAAACAAGATTTGAAAACTTTTTGTAGAGGTCCACTAGGCAATGCTACATGTCAAATATCTAAGCTCTTCTGGTTTATTTTTAGAAAATTTTGAAGATTTTTCTATGTACAATCAAGTAACCCCATGGGGCAGGGTCAATTTGACCCCAGGGGTCATGATTTGAATAAACTTTGTAAAAGTCTAATAGGCAATGCTACATGTCAAATATCTAAGATCTAGGCCTTCTGGTTTATTTTTAGAATTTTTTTTTAAGATTTTCCTATGTAAAATCAAGTGACCCCTAGGGCGGAGTCAATTTTGACCCCGGGGGACAAGGTTTGAACAAATTTTGTAGAGGTCCACTAGGCAATGCTACATGTCAAATATCTAGTCTCTACGCCTTCTAGTTTATTTTTAGAAAATTTTTGAAGATTTTCCTATGTAAAATCAAGTGACCTCTGGGGCGGGGTCAATTTTGACCCAGGGGGTCATGATATGAACAAATTTTGTAGAGGTCCACTAGGTAATGCTACATGTGAAATATCTAAGCTCTAGGCCTTCTGGTTTGTTTTTAGAAAACTTTTGAAGATTTTCCGTTGTAAAGTCAAGTGACCCCTAGGGCGGGGTCAATTTTGACCCCCGGGTCATAATTTGAACAACTTTAGTAGAGGTCAACTAGGCAATGCTACATGTCAAATATCTAAGCTCTAGGGCTTCTGGTTTTTGAGAAGAAGATTTTTTAAATATTTTCTTATGTAAAATCAAGTGACCCCTGGGGCGGGGTCAATTTTGACCCCGGGGCCATGATTTGAACAAATTTTGTAGAGGTCCACTAGGCAATGCTACATGTGAAATATCTAAGCTTTAGGCCTTCTGGTTTATTTTAGAAATTTTTTGAAGATTTTCCTATGTAAAATCAAGTGCCCCCTGGGGCAGAGTCAATTTTGACCCCGGGGTCATGATTTGAACAATTTTAGTAGAGGTCCACTAGGCAATGCTACATGTCAAATATCTAAGCTCTAAGGCTTCTGGTTTTTGAGAAGAAGATTTTTTAAGATTTTCTTATGTAAAATCAAGTGACCCCTGGGGCGGGGTCAATTTTGACCCCGGGGTCATGATTTGAACAAACTTGGTAGAGGTCCACTAGGCAATGCTTCACACCAAATATCTAAGCTCTAGGTCTTCTGGTTTTTGAGAAGAAGATTTTTAAAGTTTTTCCTTTCGGTTGCCATGGCAACCAGTGTTCTGCATAGAATTCAATTCTTTGAACAATTTTGAAAGGGGGCCATCCAAGGAACATCCCTGTGAAGTTTCATCAAAATTGGCCTGTTGGTTTAGGAGGAGATGTTGTTTAAAGGAAAGTGTGGACGGACGACGGACGGACGGACAGACGGACGGACGGACGGACGGACGCCGGACGGTGAGCGATCACAATACCTCACCCTGAGCACTTTGTGCTCAGGTGAGCTAAAAACTCGTTAGTGTTGCTCCAAACATTTAGGTTTTATATAAAATTATGTCAGTATAGTCAGTATACAATGCACGATTGTAAATCATACATGAGAGGAAATAAATATGATTATTACATATCTAAAATTATTTTCCATTGGGTTTCAATGGACCGCGATCGTGCAATATTTTTCCTTATCCTGTCACTTGCAGTATTTTCGACCCGATATCAGGATGCCGTATATCTTTCTTGATATACCGTCAGTTGATCATGTGACCAGTGATATACGGTCAGTTGATCATGTGACCTTATGATCGATATTGTTTTCATAAGAAATTTTGCAACGAAACCATCATCATTGTGTTGGAAATGTCCGAACTAAGAAAATGAGTGGTCAAATAATGAGTTTTTATTCAAAAACGAAGAAGTTATTGCGATTTTGCCGGTAATCACGTCATTATATAAGTGACGTTATTACTAATATGACGTCATTAAAGCGGTTGTCGCACACCTTTTTTGTAAAATAAATTGCCAAATATCGGAAAATGAAGAAATGACAAGATAAATAGAATAATAAGTTAGTGCCTAAGATGGAGAAAGTTTATCTGCAGCTCACCCGATAACCTCCTCCGTCTTGCCAGATAAACTTTCTCATCTACGGCACTAACCTATTATTCTCTATTTATCATGACGTTGAACGCTTTCATATCGGACTAGTCCCAATCCGTGACTCTAGTTACCTCCCCTGACGGTCTGTCCATTGCGGATCTCGTTTCTTTAAGCCATACCAAATTGATTTATAGTTCTTCGGAAAACTTTCAAAAAAAATGGGAGCGAATTTTTTTTTTTTTTTTTCAATTTTGATTTTTTCAGAGGCGCGTAGCTTTTACATGGAGCGAGCGGGTATCTTTTTTTTTTTTGTTGGCAGTTATGATTATACATGAAGTTAACATTTCTTTAAGAATAACACGGAACATTAACATTTACAGTGTGACTAACACAGTAAATAGCTTTTCTATATGTTTTAAAGACTACATGAATTGTTTTGCAAATAAATTCTTGTTAAAACTCACTGAATCACTTTGTTTTTATTTTGTATTTATAATTACTAAGGGATGAGTGTCTTATTTTTAATTTTGATTGTTCTACATTAATCTGAAGGCGTGTCCATTTAACGGCAGAGGATGAGGAATATTTAAGACAAAACAGGCACCCAAGTGGAATAACATATCTTCTGAAACCCAGTTAGATGGCTTCGACACATGAGCAACTTTGAGCCCTTAGTGAAACTCCGAACGGTAGAGGTGAGGGGAAAGTAGTAAATTACTTGACCAATGAGACAAAACGGAGTTGGGCACACAATTAAATGCTTCGACATTGCTCAAATCCCATTGGAATAATTTCTTAACAGATCTTTTGTGGTAGAGGTTCATTTCAGTCAAAAATGATGACGGACAAAAAAATGATCCCAATATGACCACTCTTAAAAGTGTTATTTGTTGTGTTTTGACTGACCAAGAAATTTTGAGTTGGGAAGATCTGTTTTTTCAGATTCTTTCTTTCAATCAATTCACAGCAAATTAATATACAAACAGGGAAAATTCTGGTTACAATACGACAGAAGTTATTTTTTATATCTACACTACTTATTTGAAAAGCTAAACATTATTTTTTTAAATTGAATATATGCATTTTGATAGAATAACTGACTGCAGTACTAAAGAAGTTTCGTTTAAAACGATTTGAGCCCGAGGCAATTTATGTGATGGATTAGTCAGGATCTGTGAACAGAATTTTTTTTTTAAGAAAGCACTGGCTTTGGCTCTAGATCTAAAATACTGAACTAAACAACTGATAACAAATGGTTTGAAAACTTTATCTGAACAATATTTCTATGTTTAATCCAAATATTTTTAATTTAATCCCCGTGCACGTGTTACAAGTCGGGCTTTGTTCTTTTCACTGTATTGAACAATCGTAGAACGTGCCTACTTCATCACCTACCGGCACATCGAAGGCCATGTGTGCCACTAGCACAGACACTCCAGATTTAAAACAAATGAAGAACAACATCATAATTCTTGACATTTTGAGTTTGAGTCATCAGCTACATGTATTACGAACGCATGAATTCTGATCAATATCACTTTGACGCATTAAAACAGCGATAAAACCTGTTTTGCCGTTTTCATTCCAGACCGCGTAAGCAGAAAAAAAAATTCGGAATTTTTTATGTACGTGCGGGCGGGTGATTTTTTTTTCTTTTTCTCGGGAATGAAATCATTGATGCGGTAGTTCCGACGAACGTTGTTGCTATTGTGTGTTTGTTTTATTGTGTTTACTTTTACACTTTGATTAATCTGACCTATTAGATACTGGCACATAGTAATTTATCAGACTGAAATGAAATGAAAGTTATAATTATGTCATGAGTTGGACTAATATAGGACGTGGAATGTTTTGTTAACGTGGTAATGGAAAGAATCGCATGACGTCCATGGCGTCCACGCGCAAGTTGCGACAACAAGTTCACGTCATTTTCGCGGAAAATATTAATGAGCGTCAGTCTGATTTGTTTATTGCGTTTTCGGAGATTCTTTTTCCGTATTTTTTTCCTGTCTTTCGTGACAGAACGATAATTTAAATATAAATTGATCATTTGACAATAGATATGTAATAAAAAGGTTATCAGCTTTGTATGTGGATATATGCACTGTTTCTTTCACGCCAATATTGCCGCTGCAGAACTCGTGCATATGTCCACAAAGTTAATAACCTATAATGATCATATCAGAGTGATAATGACTACATAGTCAGAGTCAGAGAGTATGACTCTGTATAATGCCAAACCCTCAGACAGCACGATATGATTTTGATATACTATTTTATAAGTAAAGCATCTGCGGATCCAGGAATTTTGGTTAGTGGGACATCAACATTAAAGAGGGGGTCACTTATTTCGAGGTGGGGGGAGGGTAGAGTCACGTCTCTCAGGAAACGTCTCTCATCATGATATCATAGATCTGAAATTGTCTGATACTTCAGAAGAATTTTCCGTCTTACTAGAACAATTTTATGTTTATAATTAAACGCAATTGTCGTATTAAGTGTCCGACAGAAACAGATTGATTTTATTTGAATGTGAAAATAAAATATTCCACCAAATGATAATCGCGCGTAATTATTTATTTTTCAAGTAAAATAACAGTCATGCCATGTGCCTCCATCCAGATTTCAGTCTTTGATGCCGAGTATGTGGACAGAGTAGATGTAAAAAGAATGAAGTTTTGACTTTCGTGATATCACATCTTAGGACGTTCAAAACTTCACTTCATACGACAAAAATACCCATCTGGTATAATCGATAACGCCTGGGGACACAAATATGCCGTAGAAGATAAAGTTTGAAGAAAATCTCAAAGTTTCTCAAAATCAGTTGATAACTTCATACTTCCAGGTTCAATTCAATGTATTTAGTTAAAATCATTAGCCATACAAAACTTATTTATTCTTATACCTATTGATAGTGTTTCGCATCAAATTTAGTCTAATTATATATATATGGATAATCAAATAACTTAATAAGCAGAAATCCTAAAACTAAGCTTTTTATTTCGTATAGTAATAAAGAGAAGTCTTAGGCTTACGTGATATTACATGGAAAACTTAAGTAGCAACGTGTGATATAAATAAAATACACGCATATTGGTGACGTTTTACCCAAAATGTATTTGAGAGACGTTGAAGGGGAAGGCGAAGTTTGAAATCTCAAACTCTCTAATGTCTTCGAACTGCTGTATTTACTCATAAAGAAATTAAACATTAACACAGTTACTTATTCAAAAGAAACTCTTTAATGCAACATAATTGAAAAACACGTCCGATACACAATCCTATCAATATGACATTTTCTACCGTCAATACCTCGGAGAAAAAATAAAGGTATATGACTGAAAGTTTTAAGCTGTATATCTTAAAACAAACAAAAAAAAAAAAAAAAAGAATATTTACACTTGTTAGTTTGTGTCACTTTTGTATCATCTATACCTTTTTCAAAATACTTTGTTAATATATTAGTTTTTGTTACGGTAGTTCTAATTACAATGAACCCTCTTTCATAATATTGTATGTAGTTTTGATGCATAGATGTACTCCAGTGCTATCAACAGAGTTATTTGTCGGCTCAGTATACTTGGCAACATGGCAGAAATAAGCAGAAAGCTTTTATTTCAATCCTACTGCACATAGAATGTAGCAAAAAGACCGACTAAAAGTATAAAAACAAAGAATATGCACTGGCTAAAGTAAACACCTCTTTCCAATGTAATTAATTCATCATGTGTTTGTAATAGATGAACAAGAATGAAGGCGACAAGGAATTTTATAAAGTGGGTCAAATTTTTGGTTTTGAATGAAAAGTGAAACGCAATATATAATATAAATGCAACAATTGTAATTGGAATATAACATAATGGAGTAAAATCAAATAGTTTTCTTTCATCTATAATCCAAAATATTTTGCAGGAAATCGGAAGCATTTTACGCTACATATATAAGGGCATCTTGGCGGGAAACTGCACGTGCCTTTCATGTCACTCCTTCCGTAATGATCTTACATACGCTAATATGTATTTCGTCCTTCTCATATCGATATTATAGCTTCGTGTCAAAGGAAACGGTTATGATTTAATTCAAGAAATTAAGCTAAATAAACTACATAAATATGCTTCCATAGTTGTAATACCGATCTAACTCAGTTCCGGCGACATTTTTGTGGGTACGTGTTTTAATTATGTGGTAAGGATTTAATAATCTACAACTCGTATATTTTTTATTCATGTAAAATGAACACTGTCGTTTTTTCAACTTACTAGATGAAAATACTTCATTACATATTTAAAAAAAAAATCACCTAAAATAGTCCTGCCTCCTGATTTGTTAGACGAAGGTTTTGTTTATTACGAATCTTTTTTATTTTGTAGCACAAAAAGAACATTCCGTATTCGAAACAAAACAAAAACAACGCTAAATATGTAAGGAGATACAGTATAGAAGCAAACATGCTTTTTAAAAGTTAATATTTCATCAAGTATGTAAAATAACTCGCTAAATTACTATAAATAAAAAAAAATGCATAAACTGTTTCTATGTTGCTATGGTAACGCATATGAAATGAAAGTTTTTAGTTTTAGAAATTTTCTTGATACGAAATAAAATGAAACATACGTAATAGTTAGAGAATAAGCCTATGTAGATGTATAGAAATAAAAAAAAACCCTTAATTTTTAGAACAGTTTTCGGTCGTCCTTACATGAAAGAGTTATCTCCCTTGTTTTCCTTGTTTTTGTTCGATCATTCTGTCTTAGAATACAAAATAAAAATTCGTTTCAATAAATTGGATCACTGTGTATTATGGCGACATACAATTTATAGGGTTCGGCCATATAAAATAAAATATATTGCAAAATAATTTTGTATACGATCATTCTAAATGATCAGATATCTTTTCAGCGCAAGTCTTAGATAGATGTAATAATCAATTATTTTTTGTTCATTATCGACGTCTAGTCATTATATCTTTGTGGATTTTGAAAAATTTAGTTAATTACCAATGGAATGGTGTTGTTTTACATGCATATTTAGTGGGGTCCATTTTTGGCTCTTATCATATCCCGTCATTAAGAGCTAAATATATGCGATAAGCAAACAGAAAAGGCATGACCATAAAATACTGAGGAAAGATATGTCCATCATGCTGTTCACTAATATTTCTTGGTTTTTCTTAAAGTTTTTTTTTTTCACTTGGAATTGGTTCTTTGTATATCGAATATCTTAAACGACGCCTATTACTTGTAGGCACTTAAAACAAAGTACCTGATGAAAATATAACCTTTTAAAAGATACGATTATAACATGAGACAATAAACACAAGTTATGAATACATTTAACAAGCGCTTTTAAACAAATGTAAGATACTCTCGCGATATCAAATGTAGGCATATACATGCATTTGTTTGAATATACAATTTTATAAGTAAAGCATGTGCAAATCTAGGAAATTCGTTTAGGGTGACACCAACTTTAAAGAGAGGTCAAACATTTCAAGGTGCGGGTGAGGGTCACACGGAGTTTCAGGACCGATTTTCTTTGTACAATGTAAAAAATGTAACAATCAAAGTGGGGACTGACCAAAATGCCCCTCTGCCAGGCTCTGGGTCCGTGCATGTAAAGAATGGAGTTATCCCATACGACTAACAGGAATCTTCTCGCATCATGATATTAACATAAATCTGAAATTGTTAGATACTTCAGAAAAATGTTCCGTCTTACTTGTACCATCTTATGTTTATAATTAAAACGCATTTGTCGTATTAAGTGTCAGACAGAAACAGATTGTTTTTTTCTTTGGAAGTGAAAATAAAATATTTATCCAAATGATAATAGCGCATAATTATTTATTTTTCAAGTAAATGACTGTCCTGCCATATGCCTCCAGCCATATTGCAGTATTTGATGCCGAGTATGTGGACAGAGTAGACGGAAAAAGACTGAAGTTTGTCTTTCGTGATATCACATCTTCGGACGTTAAAAAATCCACTTCATACGACAAAAGGCACATTTTGTATAATCGATACCGCCTAGGGACAAAATTATGCCGTAGAGGTTAAAGTTTGAACAAAATCTCAATGCTTCTCAAAGTCAGTTGATAACTTCATGCTTCCAGGTTCAATTCAACGTATTTAGTTAAAATTATTAGCCATACAAAACTTCATTATTTTAATACTTACTGATAGTATTTAGCATCAAATTTAGTCTGATTATACATATGGATAATCGAATAACTAAATAAGCAGACATCCTAAAACAAACCTTTTTTATTTCACGTAATAATAAAGAGAAGTCTTAAGCTTACTTGATATTACATTGAAAACTTTAGTAGCAACGTTTGATACAAATAAAATACACGCATATCGGTGAAGTGTTACCCCAAATATATATACGACAGACGTTGAAGGGGAAGGCGAAGTTTGAAATCTCAAAGATTAACTCTCTAATATCTAAAGAAACACTTGACCCTGAATATTGAAACTTCATGAAACTTCTTGGACATGCAGAGTAAATTACGCCCATTTATGTTGGGTTACACCTCCAAAGGATAAGATCACAGAGGCCAGAAAATTGAAAACAGTTTGCAAATCATTACTTAAGAACCACTAGGCTAAGAATATTGAAACTTCGTGGATGATTGGACATGTCGAGTAGATGATCCCTTTTACAGCCAACCACCACTGTCTCATTGATGTTCGCTCTTGTCCCTTATTTACTTGCCTATTGCTACTGTGCATTAGGGAAACATGCACTTTCTGCAAAATCATCTACCAGTTTTGGCGGCAGTTTTGGCGGCTTTCATTTGCAACAGTAAAAGGGAACAATGTGAGTCGTTTTGTTATGATTATTTATGAGACTCATGTTTTATTGCTCAAAACATATATTGGTACATTAGGAAGCCTAAATGATTAAAAGGTTGAAAGATTACGCGGATCCAGAGTATAATGTTTTTGATCAATGAAAATTCAAAATTACGTGCATATGCCCTTTGTGTTTACTACTAGTAATAAATAATGAGCAGTCTTGACAATTATGCCGAAGCAATTGCAATAATTTCCATCGTTATTTGCATCTTTCCATATCTTTGATAATAATAGCTTACTAAGAGGATGAACTGTCTTATCGGCAAAAATTATATCATGCCCCTTTACACCTGAGAAAACCGTTTACACCTGAGCTACGAATTATCAGAGTCACTAACCTAGTCACATGCAGGATTTTGTCATAAGTGATTTTTAAACGAATCTGCATTTAATCTTCTGCGTTGGTCAAGATTCGGGTATGGTAAGCTATTATTGCTCAAAACATATATTGGTACATTAGGAAGCCTAAATGATTAAAAGGTTGAAAGATTACGTGCATCCAGAGTATTTTCATCAAGTTCATTGAATTAAAAGAGGAGGGGATCATTGATTTGGAATAGACTGTTTGCGTTTATACTTTGTGACACACAGATGAGGAATAAACATTTACCCATCTATGCCGATACACAACGGAATCCTGTTTAGACCATGTCGTATGTCATCTGCCGCGCTCGTCGCGCAGTGAGGTCAACGCACAACAATGCGACACGACATCTCGACAATGTGACACGACATACGACAATGCGACGCGAGACCAAACAGCTTTTTGGTCAATTTTGGAAGGTTTTCGATACAGTTAGATCCCTTTTGAAACGTTTACCACTTTTATACATGGTCGACAAGGTATGAGTCATGGCTAAAGATTAAGACCATGTTCGGACGACATACGACATGGTCCAAACATGATTCCGTATAATACCGATAAAGAGATGACAAAAGATATTAAGTAAGGGTAGATAACATGGCATATTTGACTGATTAAATGGTCAAAACAAGCAATATGAAGTACTTTGAACAGTTTTAAAAGTAGAGACATATTAAAGCAAGTTATATTGTTCGCTGCACATAGCGTACAAAGATTACAGTTTATTTAAGGACTTGTGGTGGGTATAGGCAATTTGATGGTTAACAATTAACCTGAATACTAAGCAAGTTTTGAAGTTTGGATACAAAACTTAAATACTCTTTGATGTGATATTTACAGGTAGTATATCTAGTCAAAATTTTACTACAAGGCTATTTTGCAAAAGATCTATGCGATTGCTTCATTGATAATTTTAACGTGATTTTAATTCAAAATGACAAATATGAGTCATTTATTTTAGAGTACTTAATTTTGTGATATAACTTTATTGATTTCAAGCTTACCCATGTGTTGATGGCCATCTGAAACGCAGCTATTTTATACTAGCAGATGCAAAGTTCAAATAAAAACATCTACCTGCACCATGCAGTTTTATATATATCTGAAATTCACACCTAGCGTACATTAGCATTGGTTTCATAAATAATATTTCACTTAAAATAGCCTTTCCTGACAGTAATTGCATTATTGAAAATTTCGAGAGACTTCCGATTTTATATAAAAGTAAGAAATAAACAATCTTTCCGAAACTAGAGAAAAACAAGTGTTCTCAAAGGATGTGTTGTTAAATCAAAACAGATTAAAACGTGTGTTTGGACACATGCGAATTTAGAGCCATCAAATGTATCCATTCGCTCATTCCTGTCATCAAGTCAACGCTTGGTTTTAATTCGTTTACCACATTTCAACTGCTTAATTGAAGTCATGACATGCAAATGGATTAGTTTAAAGTTTGGAGGACTTGCGCAGCATCATCAACACTCTCTCGTCCAGGATCATTTAGATCCAGTGGCAAGACATGGTCAATACGGCTTGAGATGAAGCTAGATGCAGAAATTGCCGGAGTCTAGACAGTGTTTGCCATAGAAAACCGCCTGCGAGACTTCGCTCCGATATTTCTGTAAGGTTGTTTCCCTTAGTCTTTTACTATCTCTAGTCATCCACAAGGCAGTGAACCTATATAACCCATAGCTGAAAGTAGTTTAGAAAATACAGGAGCGGAGCCACTTTGTCCTAATTTTGACCCTTACCCTTGACCTAAACTGACCAATGCTGGCAAATTCAAAAAGCCACAGGCTTAAGCAAAGTACTATGAAAACCTCTCGTTTATTAAAAATCCGGAAGGAATCTTAACACTTATGGTTTTGTATCGAATTGTGACGCGCGATGTTCATTTAACAGTAAACAACCACAGTTTAACGTATAGCAGACGAACAATCCTATTGATTTTCGCTTCCGCATCTAAAACATTCGCGACGTGTTTAAACTATAATAAAAAGGAAAATGAGTTGGTAGTACAGTTAAACTTGCGTTAACATTCGCCTGTGCCTCAAGTGTCTTATACAAGGAAATCATATTGTTACGGCTAACTTATCCGACGGAAAGAAGTAGAATTAAAATGGATAACATTACAGCAACAGAACGTTTGAGAGATTTGATAAATTTGACCACTCATCACGGAGATAATTACAAACAAGATCAAACATGTGCAAAATGGACTGAAACATTTTATACAAAATATTACATCAAGCTAGTGGACGTAACTCAGCCTCGACGTAAACAACATACAAGAAATGATTTGAAGAAAGAATTAAAAGAAGAAATAACAAAGTCATTTGGACAAGGAAAAGTTATACATTGTAGTAAATTTTGATGTGGATATTTCAAATATTGATAAATACGTTGAAAACTGATTGAGGAAAAATGTAAAGAGTTAAACTGGTAATTTGTTTCAAGTACACCACTTTCGTGTACAATGTTCACGTTTATTTTTAGCATTAGTGAAATTTCTATGTATTACGTCACTTCCGTGTACAATGTTCACGTTTATTTTTAGATTACAAGTTGTTGATTTTCAGCACTTCACTTCCGTGTACAATGTTCACGTTTATTTTTAGTAACGTTTACAGTGTTAACGCTTATTTTTTTTATTTTAAATTCTATGTACTACGTTTACGTTTATTTTTAGTAACGTTTACAGTGTATTTTAAGATCAGCAGTAATTTGTTAAAACTGTTTTAAATGTTTTAAATGTATTTATAATTTTGATGTGAAATAGGAAATAATTATTTGTTCACTTGCTCTTTGATTGTTAACTTTTAGTATTTTATACAATATATAATATATCTTTATGTCATCTTGTAACATTTTTATGAAAAATAAACATAAACATAAAATTAAATTACCAACAGCAGGTGTAACAGGGATTTTGGTAGTAGGTTTTTTAAAACTTCTTTTTTTCTGTAATTTTACCAACAGCTAAATTTCCAAGTTACTTTCCTATTGTTTTTGTTCCACTTTCAAGTGCAGATTTCTCTGCAGTTTCCAGAGCTTTTTTCAGCACTACAAATTGGAGATGCAACAGAAGATGAAATCAATTGTGTTAAAGTGTCAAAGGTACCTGAGACTTGTATAGTTTCTTAGATCATAATTGACTGACGTTCCTGTCCAAGGATCAACATCAATAAATATTCCTTTATTTTTGTCATAAACTTTTTTGTACACTATATATATATATATTTATTTTAAAATCAATGTGAAACTTTTAAATTGATTATTCAACCAAATACATTTGTACTATATATTCTTATTGAATTTATGATATTTTTATTAATTTCAGAATTATATCCAACTCTGTTTGGCTGTTTTGTAAATGGATAAGCTCTGCAGTACTTAAATCATAGATAATAGAGAGTTTGAGATTTCAACCTTCGCCTTCCCCTTCAACGTCTCTTGCGAAGTTAACGTATGAAGTTGAAGTTCGATTAAAATTCCTTGAGATTTCAAACTTTAGATTGAACCTTACTTGTTTTAATCCGCCCATTCAATTTATCCGTAATTATGATCGTTTTTTTCGTGCATTTCGATACCAATTGTCCGAAAGGGCAGGAATTTTACAAGAGGTTTTAAAAATGAAAAAAATGAAAATTAAATTAAAAAAAACATTTCAATTAATATAATCATCGCATGGATATTAGAGCGATAATCAAAAAAAATAAATAAATAAATAAATAAAACAAAACGATAAAACAATGTGAACAATGTAAAAACTCGTTAGTGTTGCTCCAAACATTTAGGTTTTATATAAAATTATGTCAGTATAGTCAGTATACAATGCACGATTGTAAATCATACATGAGAGGAAATAAAAATGATAATTACATACCTAAAATTATTTTCCATTGGGTTTCAATGGACCGTGATCGTGCAATATTTTTCCATATCATGACGTTGAACGCTTTCATATCGGACTAGTCCCAATCCGTGACTCTAGTTACCTCCCCTGACGTTCTGTCCATTGCGGATCTCGTTTCTTTAGATTTTTGTTGCTATTGTGTGTTTGTTTAATTTGTAATTTATGCAACATTTTGTTTACTTTTACACTTTGATTAATCTGACCTATTAGATACAGGCACGCAGTAATTTATCAGACTGAATGAAATGAAAGTTATAATTACGTCATGAGTTGGACTAATATAGGACGTGGAATGTTTTCTTAACGTTGTAATGGAAAGAATCGCGAAATGTCCATGGCGTCCACGCGCACGTTGCGACAACAAGTTGACGTCATTTTCGCGGAAAATATTAATGCGCGTCAGTTTGATTTGTTTATTGCGTTTTCGGAGAATATTTTTCCGTATTTTTTCCTGTCTTTCGTGACAGAACGATAATTTAGATATAAATTAATCATTTGATAGTGGATATGTAATAAAAAGGTTATCAGCTTTGTATGTGGATATATGCACGCGTTCTTTCGCGGACAATTACCGATGCAGAACTCGTGCATATATCCACATACAAAGTTAATAACATATAATGATCATATCAACGTGATAATGACACTCTGTATGACTCTGTTTAATGCCAAACTCTCAGACAGCACAATATGATTTTAATATACTATTTTATAAGTAAAGCATCTGCGGATCCAGGAATTTTGGTTAGAGGGACACCAACATTAAAGAGGGGGTCACCCATTTCAGAGGGGGAGGGAGGTGGGGGGGGTGGGGGTAGGATCACGCCGAGTTTCAAGACCGACTTTCTTTGTAAAATGTAAGAATCAAAGGGGGAATTAACCCACAATATCCCTCTGCCAGGCTCTGGTTCCGTGCATTTAAAGAATGGAGTTATCCCATACGGCTAACAGGAAACGTCTGTCATCATGATATCATAGATCTGAAATTGTCTGATACTTCAGAAGAATTTTCCGTCTTACTAGTACCATTTTATGTTTATAATTAAAACGCAATTGTCGTATTAAGTGTCCGAAAATAAAATGTTCTACCAAATGATAATCGCGCGTAATTATTTAATTTTCAAGTAAAATGACTGTCATGCCATCCAGATTTCAGTCTTTGATGCCGAGTATGTGGACAGAGCAGATGTAAAAAGAATGAAGTTTCGACTTTCGTGATATCACATCTTCGGACGTTCAAAACTTCACTTCATACGACAAAAAGGCCCATCTGGTATAATCGATACCGCCTGGGGACACAAATATGCCGTAGAAGTTAAAGTTTGAACAAAATCTCAAAGTTTCTCAAAATCAGTTGATAACTTCATACTTCCAGGTTCAATTCAATGTATTTAGTTAAAATCATTAGCCATACAAAACTTCATTATTCTTATACCTATTGATAGTGTTTCGCATCAAATTTAGTCTAATTATATATATGAATAATAAAATAACTTAATAAGCAGAAATCCTGAAACTAAGCTTTTTATTTCGCATAGTAATAAAGAGAAGTTTTAGGCTTACGTGATATATCATGGAAAACTTTAGTAGCAACGTGTGATATAAATAAAATACACGCGTATCGGTGACGTTTTACCCAAAATATATATGAGAGACGTTGAAGGGGAAGGCGAAGTTTGAAATCTCAAACTCTCTAATATCACTAAAATTACCATCAACAAGTGAATTATCAATAAGATCACAATAAATGTAAATTGTATTCACAGAGTTAGTTATATTTAGTGTTGTAGTTCCCAATTCAGTTTCGTTTATTTGTTTTTTCTTAAATCCAAGCAATGTGTAAAAATTTGATATTCCCAAATACAATATAAAACTATCATGAATTGAAATAAGGATTTTAAAACTACTGTGTTTTTAATGATTACCATTCAAAACCTGTTACTGAAGGAGCTCTTATCCTGTTGTAAGGGCTCGCTTTAGCTTATGTCTTGTTGGTATATTAATATACTTGTTGCGATTTAATCTCCTTTTGGGTCCTTTCAGTTTTGCACATGGAAGAAGAAGGTCGTTTGCAAATAGATGCGAGGGTTGATTTTGCTTCTTATCGAAGGAATCCTCGATTATTTATACTTGCTGATGTTTAATATATGGACTTAATTATTCTATGCGCATTTAGATATTGTGAGAGAATACTTAAATAGTATTTTGAGATTTTTGTTGAGTGATTTAAATCTGTAAGTTATGCAGTTTATATAGCAGGGAGGTAGGCTGGTATTATTTGCTTATTTTTAATATAGTTGTATTTATTGTACGGATATATCTGTGTAATTACCGAAGGATTTAAACATTAAATTGATTAATAGCTTTTCTATTATACTTTGCAGTTATCATAATGACTATTTGTTTTGTGACCTGCTACAATTTAATCCTGGAGTATTGAGGTGTTTATTTGTGTGTTACTGGAAGGTGTACACTTAAACGAGAGGTAAAAGAGCAGGTCGATATCCGAAGGTAATATGAATTATTAAATTGGTAATATGTCTTGCAAATTTATGTAGGTGATTATGTGGTTTCCCACGCGAATTTTGATAACATTATGAATGCATTCCTTTGTAATGCAGGGTTAAAAATAGACATGTGTAAACATCACTGCTAGCAGTGTAGCAGACGATTTCTGTATACAAGTGGCGAGTTATTCATGAATCTGTTAAACTATATGTAGTACAATAAACACGTGGAAGAGTCTATTATTCATGATACCTGCTTACAAACAGAGTAGGGATTAAGCAACTTTATCAGATTTAATCTCGCTGAAAAGTAGTTTCTTCTAAAGTGAAGTAATTAAACTTCCATTTCACATATATATTAGGCAAAGTTAAATTTTCATGAGCACGGATCAAGTAATTAAGTGCGCATGTGTGAGGAAAATAAGTAGGTTCACTTTTCAATATACCACCGTTTCTTGCAGTATGTTTGTTTTTAGTCCTGATGGCTAATGTATATGGTTTGTATAGAAGAATATTGTTAATAAAACAATCAAATGAATAAATATAAAACAAGTTGGCTTCCTACATAAAAAAAGTAGTTATAACTTATTGTCATTTGTAGAAGGATGACTGTTTTTCAGATCTTAATCTATAGTTAGCCTTTCAGATCATACTCTATAGTTAGCCCAATTGCTAATGTCTGATTGTATCAGCCGGTACTGGCTTAGGAAAAATGGTGCCATCCTTATCCTTTGTATTGGTTTGTAACTGGATTTTGAATTTATGATTACTGCTTAGGGATGAAAAGAAAGTTGCTATTATCTCCATTGTGTTGGATGGTATTTGATTTTGAATTTATGATCAATGTATATTGACTGTGTTTCGCCCATTTGGCTATATGTTCGATCGTTTCTAATAAAAAAAGAGAAAGTTGAGAAAGTTGCTGGTATCTCCATTGTGTTGAATGGTACTTGATTTTGAATTTATGATTAATGTGTATTGACTGTGTTTCGCCCATTTGGCTATGTTCGATCGTTTGTAATAAAAAAAGAGAAAGTTAAGAAAGTTGTTATTATCTCCATTGTGTTGGATGGTACTTGATTTTGAATTTATGTTTAATGTGTATTGACTGTGTTCCGCACATTTGGCTATGTTCGATCATTTCTAATAAAAAAAGAGAAAGTTAAGAAAGTTGCTGTTTCCTCCATTGTGTTGGATGGTACTTGTCTTGAATTTATGATTAATGTATATTTACTGTGTTTCGCCAATTCGGCTATGTTCGATCATTTCTAATAAACAAAGAGAAAGTTAAGAAAGTTGCTATTATCTCTATTGTGTTGGATGGTACTTGATTTTGAATTCATGATTAATGTATAATCATGACTGTGTTTCGCCCATTTGGCTTTGTCTGATCATTTCAAAAAAAAAAAATGGTTGCCAAGTATATCCATTGTGTTGGATGGTAACCGGATTTTCAATCTATGATTAATGTATATTGATGAACTCTATAACACTAAGTATATCCATTGTGTTGGATGGTAACCAAATTTTTGAATTTTTGATTATTGTACATTAAGTGTTTAGCCCATTTGGCTATTTTCGATCATTAAAAAAAAAAAAAAAAAGGTTGCCCATTATATCCATTGTGTTGGATGGTAACCGGATTTTGATTCTATTTTTAATGTACATTGATGAACTGTGTTTAGCCCATTTGGCTATGTTCAATCATTTTTTAAAAAAGGTTTCGGATTATATGCATTGTGTTGGATTGTAACCAGATATTGTATTTATGATTATTTTACATCGATGAACTGTGTTTAGCCCATTTGGCTATGTTCGATAATTTCAAAAAAAAAAAAAAAAAAAAAAATGCCGATTATATCCATTGTGTTGGATGGTAACCAGATATTGAATTTATGATTATTTTACATTGATGAACTGTGTTTAGCCCATTTGGCTATGTTCGATCATTTAATAATAATAATAAAAAAAATAGGTTGCCGATTATATCCCGTTTGTTGGATGGTAACCGGATTTTGATTCTATGGTTAATGTACATTGATGAACTGTGTTTAGCCCATTTGGCTATGTTCAGTCATTTTTTAAAAAAGGTTTCGGATTATATGCATTGAGTTGGATTGTAACCGGATTTTGAATTTATGATTAATGTATACTGATGAACTTATTTTAGCCGATTATATCCATTGTGTTGGATGGTAACCGGATTTTGAATTTATGATAAATGTATATTAATGAACTGTGTTTAGCCCATTTGGCTATGTTCAATCACTTATAAAAGAATAGGTTGCCGATTATATCCATTGTGTTTGATGGTAATCGGATTTTTAATTTATGATTAATGTATACTGATGAACTGTGTTTGCCCATTTGGCTATGTTCTATCATAAAAAAGAGAGTTGCTCATTATATTCATTGTGTTGTATGGTAATTAGATTTTGAATTCATGACTAATGTATATTGATGAACTTATTTTAGCCCATTTGTTAAATGATTGACCATTTCAGTCTTATTGTCTGAATGCCCACTATAGACATTGTGTATGCTGGTGACATGATTTCGAATTGATGTGCTGCCAAATTGCAAATTTGTCATTTCCTTTCTATCTCAAAGTTTATAACGGGCTAGCGACAAATTTACATATATTAATATACTTTTTGCCAAATTTTCAAGTATACAATTAAATATTTCTAGACAACGTCAAAAACCCAAGGAGTTCCGCAACACAGTCCAGATGGTACAGCCACACCGCAACGCCACCCAGCCGTTTCAGCCCCGCAACTGGTGAATCTGAACCCGCAACAACTTGTGGTTGTGGTGAGCCTTGTGGTGGCGGTTGTCAAGAATTTTCCACGTTGTTCCAAATTCTCGACAAGTGGCGGTTAGGTCAGCCTCCACCAGTATATCTTAACGTTGTGTAAAAAGAAGTTTGTTTGTTTCAAGTATACTGTATTAGACCTCTGTTCACAGGGCCTCCACATCTGCATTTTAAACATATACTTTATATCATATGTATTTGTATATTGACATTTATGTGAAGCTGTGACCAATTTCTGCCAACCATTAATTTAAACGAAATTAGATACTAATTACTTGCTATAGTAAAATTATTAATAGTAAAAGTAATGTATTCATACAACTGTCTTGGGTTGTTCTTTTTAGTATTATTATTTCTGTGCCAAGCTATCTTCAGTAATTAAAACAAATTTCAAATTTATTGGAGCAATGTCTGATTTATCAAATTCAAAATCATTATTACTTATTTATGTTTCTTTATAATTATTGATGTCTGTATAACTGTAAGAACTATTTGTAAATAAGATATCTTCCCATTCTTTACCATTATTATAACGAATATTTTTATTGTCATACTCGTCGCTAATATTATGCCAAGAGTAAGTCATAGTGTTAATACTACCCAAACCAATAACATCAGTTTTATTTTTATCTAAATTTAAAGTACGGCTGAATCAGACTGTAAAATCGCTTGGAGTATTTTTAATATTGTTTTTAACTGCTTCAGAACTTACCACTATTTTTTCCATTTATATTCAAGAAGATATTTTTATATAATATTTCTTGTTCATCAATTATGCTAATACCTTCATTTTTTAGTTCTTCATTATTATTTCCAGCTTCAATATTACCACAAATAAGCTCTAAGTCATTAACCAGTTATTCTGGAAAACATAAACAAACGTCATAACCTTGACCCCTAATTACTTTTTTAAATTTCATAGATCTTTAATTGATAGGTAATCCTGATTTTTCTTTAATTTTTTAAATGTTTTCATAGAAAGTATTAAATGTGATTTATTATTGTTATATCTTTTATTAATTAGATCAATCAAATCATCATCTACCTTAACGTTAATAACTTCTTTCCAGTTGTTCGATTCTTTGCAATTAAATTGTTTTGACCATAAAGTTTATTAAGATCTATAAATGACTATATTGTCCATTTGGTGAAACTTTATATTGATTATGATGTTTTATTCCTTGTCCATATGTGGGAGCCAGATTAAGAAAAGTATTCATTAACCGATGTTTGTACTTTATTAGTTCGTCTTGTTCATATTTTAAGGCTTTTACTTTTCTATATTTATCTGTTTCTTTTTTATTATTTTGCTAGCCATCAAACCATTTAACTTCATAATATCCTTATCAAAATTATTTATTATACCCTGGACTGTGTTTTTATCTATTTTATCAGGATCAGATTCGTCTGCAGTCAAAAAAAGCCAAGCATTTTAGACGTTTTGTAATGTCCATGTTATTCCAAATCCAAATCAGCATCTAAATTTACTGTAAGTATTTTCTTTTGGCTTTGCTTTAATTCTTTTTCATAATCTTCCAGTACTTTTTAACTTCTTTTTCAGTATGTTCTTTACTTATTTCTATAATTTTCCCTTTCTTTTTTTATACATTCCCTCACCATTTCTGCAAGTTCTTCAAGAGCCCATGTAATTGGTTGTGATTCTTATAGCTGTGGTAAACCTTGAAATGTTTGTATGTCTTTTATTTCATTACCGAGTGACTCTAATTGATGTTTTATTGCAGGTAAAGGTTTTAACTGACTTGATATTTTTTTTTTTCTTTTTGACGTTCTATTCCTTCTGTAATTGGTTTATAAATTTCACTATACATTTCTCGACCTGTAGCCTTTTATTATTTTTTCTCTTATTATTTCGTTATTTAAAGCTCTTACCTTTTGCATGACTACGTTTTTTCTTTTTCTTTTTTCATTAAGTTGTGCTTGCATTTATATGATAATATAAGATATTGTAAGATAATGTAAGATATTGTAAGATATTGTAATATTATTATATAATGGAAATTCCAAATTATGATATAGAAAGCGATTAATCTAATAACTTTAAGCAATTTTATCCTTTTATGCAAGATTCATGTTTTAGAATGTTAATATGTGGATCTTCCGGGTCGGGAAAACAAATACATTAATGCATATGCTTTGAAAACCTCTTATATATTACGATAAGTTATACCTATATGCTAAAAACCTAAAACAATCTAAATATCAGGATTTAATATACCACTTAAATAAAATTGCAAAAAAATGAAGTAAATCTAAATGAAATACTTGAATATTCTAATAATGAAATTGAACCTTGTGAAAATCTTAAATCAGAAAAACAAAAAGTAGTAATATTTGATGATTTTATATGTGAAGAAAAACAGATTCAAAATTAAATAAAATACTTTATTCAAGGACGTCACAAAAACTGTTCTGTTATTTATTTAAGTCAGTCTTACTATAAAACACCAAAAGACATCCGTATTAACTGTTCACGCTATATTTTATTTGAAAGTTCAGGTAAAAAGGAAAATAATATGATTTGTAATGCACAAAATATAGATTACAACTCTTTTAAAAATGCAACAAAACAAAATAATTTTTTATATGTTGACAAACCAAGGAAGTTTTTAAGAAATTATACAGATGGGAGTTAAAATGATGTAAACAAATAAGTGAACCCGACAGTATAAGTAAAGTTAAATTTAATATTGATTTAAGTGATTATGTCACTAGAAAACAATTTAAAAAAAAGCACTTTAAAAAAAGGGGATCAGAATCGTTTCTTCACAGAAATAAAGAATTTGGTAATAAAAGATTTAAACCATTAAAGATGGGAGGTAATCAAATAATCATTTTAGGAAATCCAGATAAATCCATTGATGCAGCCCCAAGAGGTTTATGTTAAAATAAAGAATCAAAGTGTAATAAAAGACTATGATCTTGAAGATCTATTAAACAGACACTAGAAGCACAAGTAAAGAATATTGAAGAAATAATAAAATACTTAAAAACAATGCAAAAATAATGATTGAGATGTATGGTATTTGAAGAAGAAATGAAAGCTATGTCTGATGCAATGGAAGAACTTGAAAAGAAATCTGATTTGACAGATAGTCAGATAAAAGAAGTATTCAGATCCAATTTAGAAATATTACACAATCAAGTTCAAAAATTAAAGGATAGTATGATTAAACATGAAGAACTAAAAGACAAGATTGATGAAGCCGAGAAGAAGTTACAAAATATCTATCAGTTAGAAATCAAAACAGAAATTAATAAACTAAATACTGACCATGCAAAAAAGAATCAAGATTTTTAGACGTGTTTTCAAATAAACATGCAGAATATAAATCTGATCTGGAAGAAACGACTTCACAAATAGGTGATGACCATGACGCAGCATTAGATAATCTCAGAAAAGGGTTTAATTGTAACTTAGAAAAAATTAAAAAACAACTTCAAGACTTGTTTAATAATGTCAACACTCTCCATGAAGGAAACTATAAGGACTTATTTACACTTACAGATATATTACAAAAGATACAGCGCAGTTGAATGCTAAAATTGAAAGTTGAAAATGATCTGGAATTTGTCGTTGAAAAATCAGTTAAACAAGGAGAATCAATTACCTCTAATGCTGAATCAATTACCACTAATGCAGAACAAATTACAAAAGTAAATCAAAGCGCTGACAGCACAGAAAGTTTGAAACCCTCATTTGATGTGCAATAAACTACTCCGCTGTAACTGTTCACGTCACTTCCATGAAACAGTATAACATTCAAACCATTTGCATCCATGTTACATTATATACTAGAACTTCTGCTATGACTAAAACCATTGAGTGTCTTGAAACACACTAACGAGTTTGGTAAGGCAACCCTAAATCGGCTTAATTTAAAATTTACTATAGATGTTTTTACACAAGTTATTGGTTGCTACGCTAATCCGTGGATGTTTTGATTTTAACGCGCATACGCTCTTTACGTGTGGCAAAAAAGCTCTCGACGATAAGAAATCCTATATAAAATTATCATTATATAACGAATTGTTTTACCATTATAAAGATAATTTCAGTCAAGTAACTTTTTATACAGTATACTTTGATGAAAGACATGTATGTAAATTAATCATAATTATCTTACCTGAAAAGCCTACCCTATTCTTATTTTCGTCAGAAAAGAACAAGCATTTCCAGTCTTCCACACATCATACAAATATAAAACTTGTTCCTTATATTTGAAAAATTCATATTGTTCATTACATGTATTTTTCCCACAACTTCAGATAGTTGTTATATATATTTTTTTTCCGCCTTAAATGACATCTACATGCTTTGAGGTCGCGGCTTCATGCCACTGAAGTTGCTGTTTTAAGTGATATACCGAAAATTATTGCGTAACTATTATGCAACTGACATGATAAAACATAGGTCACCTGGGTAATCAAGACCGTAACTTAATTTCGAGAGTGTCCCCTAATTAGAGCGGACCATAAAAGTTACTGAAGCAAATAAGATGGCTTTGATGTGATATACATTAATGCCTTCGGTCATCAATGCTATTAAAAGAACGCACTCAGATTAATTATATCACGTGGCGGAGCTGTTTTGTGAATCAAATAATAAACATTTCCCGTGATATCTAGTTTTTCAAAATCTATAAGAATATACTTTGGAACTTTAATGGACATTTCCTTTCAAAACGATGAAAGTGTAGTTACAAAAAATCTAAATTCGAAAGATATTAATCAGGTCAAGTACTATAACTACAAACTGAAGGAAAATACTTGATATAAATCTCTATTTTATTTTTTTTATTTCTTATGTTTACATGCTGGATCATTTTCATATCGAAAATGTATCGCGCAAGTCATTAACCGTGATTTAAAGGTCCATTACTAAGGGAAAGTGAGTTGGCAATTTTTTTCATTGCCAGTGCATAGACTTCTGCAAGACACTAAATAATGAAGATTGGCAGGTCAAAATTTACAGAAGGTCTATGGAACTCAAAGAAATGTATGTGTATTATGTTGAAATTTCAATGAATCGACAGAATGACCCCCAGGTCTTTTTAACTTTCTTCATACTTCATAGAAAAGTAATTGTACATATACTGCGATTTATTTCGAATTTCTACATACCAACTTTCGTTTTCCAATAAAATGAAATAGTTTCTGTGCTTTTTAAAAGAAATTAAAATGTTCACTTTCCTTAGTATTGGACCTTTAATAGAATAATTATGATAAACTTGAATTCCGCAAAGAATAGAAAATAAGTGTAGAACACCCCTCCCCGCGCTACCCGACGCCTCTCTATCAAATCTGACCGCTGCATTCACCATTCGAACCACTTTGATAATATCAATAAAAAAACTTTCAAATCCGAAGAAACAATTAAAATGAAAAATAACAATTTTAAGATGGTTATTATAATTTTTTTTAATACTGAATGAATTGATCCCCGTTTGAGTATAACTGGATATAAAACCAAAGGCTGAACTTTATTAATTGAACATTCTATTTTCAACTTCGATTTTTAATTATATTTCAAGTATCATGTAAGCTAATTGCGACACGTGGTAAGTTATCGGAGATCACGTCAGGAAATAAAACAAAATCTTTGTTATTACTTTATAAATTCATGGAAAATATCGTATTTTCATTTTTCTTAACCTAAATCAAAGAAGTATAAAATACCTTTATTTTTATAGTTCTTTGCCTAAATTTGTCGAAATCAAAATTGCCGAATGAACAGTTCATTAATCCAAAATCATCAATGATAAAGCAAATTAGTTAAAGCTGTGGGTTTGCAAAGATCTACATATATTTTACATTGCTTTTCGGTGGATATTTACTACAAAACAAACTCATTATTGATCGAATAGATCAAAATACAATATATCTCTAACGTAATTTATATTGTATAGTCATGTCTTTTTGCCCTACGTAGAGTGCGCAACTCTTTTTTGTGTTACCCTTTTGTGGATTGATATGGCTATATTAATTCGTACATTGTTTATTGTTTGTTGTATGTATTGATGTCATACTTGCCATGTAACTGGGCATTTTATGTTGAAATAAATCTAAACTAAGTCTAATGAGAAATACAGTGTCTGTTTTATTAAAAACACAAATATTCACAAAGAGAATTTAGATAATTGGAATATTAAATTTTCAAATCCAGATCGTTCGACAACAAAAATATTTTTAGATATCTGGAAAAAAATGCTACATTTCTTAGGATGCTTTGAAACTTAATTACTGACGGAACACATGAAAATTGCTTGTTTTTACTACTTTTTACGATGAAAATTAGTTTAGTTTAGTTTAAACAGTATTTACTTCAATTAAGAAAACATAACATAAACATCGTTGTAACAAATACAGTTAGGATTAGGAAAAAAGTTACATGGTAACTTATCTGAATCCTTTTCCTAATACATACATCCAATAACATTTTTTATGACAGGTTGCAACAAGATATGTACTGTTAAATGATTAAAACAATGTAGAAAAGTGATCTTAGAAAAAATAAAGAAGTAGAAACTGGAAAAAAGAACTGAGTATTTCTTCAACCTAATGTAGACGGATGGAAAAAATGGAAAAAAAAACGACACAAAACGGAAAGAAAATAATGTAAATATATATTCAGCTACTCGGGACCCCCACCCAACAACCGTTGTGACTCGGATCAAAACGACCTGTCGCTGCTATGAATTGCTGAGCTTTGACTATAACATGCTTATTTTGTTCGAAAGACAGATGCTCGTTACCAAACAGAAGGTTGTCAATCGTGGCGGGACAATGAAAATTGAAAAGGGTTTGTAAAGCTTTACTTGAAGTATTTAACTGTCTCTATTATAAATATCTATATTTTACACGCGTTAAACACTAAAGCTGATAACGACAGACTGAAAACTTATTTATTGCCGCGGCGGTCTGGGTTTGATTCCCGACGCGGTCATCTTTTATTTCTTGATTTGGCATTTTTAAAATAGTTAAGAAACAAAATCTCATATTCTATAATGTTCATAATATGACAAAACTTCAGTTTGAAAGAAAAAACATTTTTAGCCAAAATCTGGAGGTCATCGTTACTTTACAATAAAAATCTATAGAAAATCCTATTTTCAAACTGCCAGTGTGTCATATTTTCTCTTTCGATTTTCTAAAGTTATACACCATTAGAAAGCTTGTGAGCTATACAAAAATGTATGATTTGAAATATTTTCTTTTATCATGTGCATTGAAATGATTGTTAAACCTGACCAGGAACTTTTACATCGAAATTATGTAGAGAGATAAGCGTCGGTATACTCGTAAATAATCAATAAAAGTAGTTCGGAAATAGAACGGCGGATTAATCAGCTTCAGTGAAAACTGTCATCATTGAGTTCTTGCAGTATCCAGAATACGGTTATAATAGGTTTCAACCGCTTCGCGGTTTCAACCTAAAAATACATTTCTGAAACAAAAAACAGAATTAGCCAGAACAAAATTTCCTTTTGATGATATATCAGCTTCTGATGTAGCTACAACAAAACGAGTCAATGATTTAGCTGGAGTAATTCTTAAACTTATAAAAAATATTAAGCAATAAAAGAAGAACTAGATAAAGTAAGACATGAAGTGTTTCTTTTCGAATACTACAATAGCAGACACCTAGATGTAAAGAGTAATTTTGGAACAAGATATGATATTGAAGATAAGAAGCTGTCACAAAAAGTGACAAATATCTCAGATTTTTATATATTATTTGAATGACAGGCTAATATGATTACAGATTATAAAAAAATATTAAAAAAGAAGGGGATATATTTCAAATCCAACAAGATGAAGATTACATAACTGTAAAGAATATTATCGTTGGTAACTCTGATGGAGGTTTTGATTCGCTTATTTTTTACTGAAGGAGTGATCTCACAAACGGACAGGAAGATATATCACCTGAGGTTATGACTTTCGTCAAAAGTTAATATTCTATGTATTTTTGTAACTTTTAATCCTAATTGTGCATAAAGTTCAAGATTTTTAAAATGGACAACATAGTTTTATTTTTTCATTTAAGATGGAACCAATTTTTTTTACATTACTTTTTCCTATTTCGAATTCTTTTTAATATTTTTACTGTATTCTGAAAGCCATTGATCTTGAATGAGTACCTTTTCAGGAGCTAAGGGATAATCATAGTGAGGATCATGTATTTCTTTTGGATATTCCAAATCACACTCGATTATAAAGTTAGTTTTACCTTTTGCAATTAAGTAAATATATTTTTAAAAGTGACTCATTTAAAATTTCCAGAGGGTAAAGGTCGACATATTGCCCACGCTTAAAGATTAATGGCGCCGAGGTACATAATGTATTTACTGTCTAATTCAGGATTATAGTTTTTCATATATTTATTGTTTTCTTTGCTATAACGATTAACTATATAACTAATTCCTCCTCTAAGTCCCTTTTTTAATAAAAAGATGAATATCAGTATCAGATATCAAATCCAGAGTTACTTTAGTCACTTTTAACATTGCATCCCAAGCTAAACCAGGACTACTAAAGTAATGACAAGGTTAAAGTTTATAATATTCCAAACACAGTTTCCTAACATTTTCAAAAGCATCAGCTAAAAGTAATACGTCAGTTTTTAAATATAGATCATGTTATTCTCTTATTGTTTTAATTTTAAATTTATTCCAAACAATTTTAGCATGATCATATTCATTGTCACTGATTCCACTAGAATTTAAAATTGAATACAATTCTTCCTTAGGAGGTAATTCTGTTTCTTCGAATTTTCATATGTAATCATATGGATAAAAACCTTTTGTTTTTAATAATTCAATTTTTGCTTTTTTTAAATTCTTGTGAAAAGTGTACTTAAATTCTGGAATATTTTTTACTAAGTTATCCAATGATTGAGACATAAATTGAAAACTATCTACGAAAATCAAACCACTAACAATAAATGCCATGTATATTTCCATATTGTTAGGAATAACATCTACTTCTTTTTTAAATTTTCCTATTTGTTGCATAATAAAATGACCGTCATAACATCTTAAATTATAAAAATAACAGGAATTTTATGTGTTAGTTTAAAATTAATATAACATTCAGAATGAGCACTTTCTCTACATTTTCCTGTTATATGACAATGACCTCGTAGTGGATTTTCATTTTTCTTATATTCTTTTCCACAAATACGGCAAGAGGTTTTTTTTTAAATATAAAGCCTCATCTTTTTTAGACATTTTCAAATCTTTGTTAAAGTTTTCATTAAATATTGACTTACAATACTCTTCTTCCTCAAGGATTTTCTCAATAAACTTATAAACTGCATTTGGAGTTGGTTTATCATATTTATCATCATAACAACAAACTACTATATAACCGTAACCACAATCTATATGTTTTGATATGGTTCAATAAATGAAGATTTAGGTTATGGTAAATCAGTAGATATTTTACTAGTTATTGATTCAAAATCAGCATAAATTACAAAAGGTAAGGCTAAGCCTTTGTGATAATTTTTAAAATGTATTTTACTTCTCTTTCTCGGCCTTTTTTGCAGCATGAACACCATTAATAGATAAACAATTTGGAACATGTTCATTTAATATTCTTTCTTGAGAAAAAAATTGTAAACATGATTTGCAAAAATGCTTTTTATGTTTATCTTTGGTTTGTATACACATTAATCTATTAAAGTATTTTATCCATAGATAATGTGTTCTTTTGTCATTATTAATTAACAACATGTCACAGTGTTCTTCATATTGATCTTTTTGATATGTACAATGGATAAACATTATTATCTTCATAAGCAAATATATTAAATGAAATATCATTCTGAGTTTCTATTTTAGGTATTTTATTTATTGTTACAGGAAATTTATTTCAGTATAATCGAGTTTTCTATATGCTTTTTTGTAATTTGAAACTCTTCCGGAATGTTTTGTTACAGGAAATTCAAACGCTTGACATAAAGTGTTTTTTATTTGAGATTCTCTCGTAATAATTAGAGTCTTTGATTGAAAATAAGCTGGTTTATATATTGTATCTGTATCTGTTTTACTCATTATCGTAAAAGTTATTTTTAAAGCAACATTTATTTTTATACCTTTTAAAGATTCAAGTTCAGATTTAAGAATATCAAATGAGTCTTCTATAGTTAAATATAATTTCTTAATAGAAAGATTTAAAGACATCTCAATTTCTCTAACAGCCATCTATATATAATATTTAGAAAAAAATCGTTAAGCAAAAAACAACAAAACAGTTTAATAAGAGATAAAATATTTAAATTTACATTTTCTCCCATCTGTTTTCGAATTTCCGCTTTTTACTATGGCTTTCCCTTCACAGCACATTTTTATTAACCCAGTGTTAATATCAAGGTCTTGAGATTTGCGTAAGTGCTTCGGTATGTTTTTTCTTCATTAGTGTCACAATCGGTTACAATAATTCTTTTAGGATTGTTTCAATGATTATTTGGTCAGGGGCAATGTCATTATCTTTTATTATTTTCCTCCTCAGCTAATAAACAACCACAATCAAATTCAAATAAATCTATATTCTTTTTTTAAAAGATAAGGATCTATAACATCTTGCAATTTATCATTCACATGCCTTTTATATTCATCGCTAACTATTTGATCAAGTTTTTATTTCATAACGTTTCTTATTTTTAGTACTTTTTCATATGAATTTTTATCTTCATTTGTTATTTCTTCTAAAGTGCTAGATAATTGTGGCATACTCATTCTATCTACCTTTCTATTAACCATTTATGTAATATACTTATAGAAAAAATCTGTAAAAAAACGCACGTAAAAAATAAATATATTTAATACAACTCTTCCTCTTTTTTATTTCTGTATCCGTTAAGTTTAAATTCCTTCATATACATTTCAAGAGGCATTAAATAGTTCTTTTTCTTTCTGCATTTCTAACAGTTATGTAAAAAAAAAAATATTTTCAATAACTTTTTTTCCCATCGTCTTTATTTACTTTCCGATACGTGCTTTTGTTATTATTTATTTTATTTTGTGATGATGTAATTTTGAAATAGTTTTCTTGTCTTCAACTTTTAGACTATAAATAAATAGAGTTATTATTGATGGAACAGCGCCAGCAACTGCAAAAAAATATAGGAATAGCTGGAACAAGTGCTAATGCAGATGAGCAACCAAAGATACCTGCTGTAATTTGTAGTCCTGTATTTACTCTTCCACAAAAGTTATCAATCACAGTTGAATCCGCACCTTTAAATGTACATCTGGGGTTTACTTTTGATTACACCAGCACATAAGTTTGTGAAGGTAATTTCAACTTCGAACGCTGCGAATTTTGCCTTTGGGGACATGTTTTCAAAGAACTATACAAGTGACGTACTTTAGGGTTATAATATACCCCAAAAATAAGTCGACAATTCGTTTCTCGTTTCTCTGCCGTTCTTTCAATTCACCGAAAACATATCGATGTTGACCAGTACTTTTCCACCAATTATTTTAATGTAACAATCTCAGAAAAATGTGCAGCCTCGACCGGGACTCGAACCTCGGACCTTTGCCGTACCGTGCTAACGCTCTACAAATTGAGCTACCGAGGCCACCCGATACGAGAACCGCTACATTAACAAGCGCCATGATTGATGCTGACAAAGAGATTCTATTCATTACTAAGAAGCTACTGATGAAACAGAATGACCTTGTTGTAAAGCAGTCAATTGTGACCTTCACCTCGGAAATGAAAGGAGAAGAATTTCGACATTATTAGTTGAATAAGTTATAGTTTGACATATTTATAGCATTTGAAACTGTTAAACATGCGTATGTGGTTTAATACAGATATGCTAATGCTGTTTATTTTACAAACGCATCATGGAGATATTGCCCATATCCTTTCCGCAGTCTTAACGTAATAAAACATATTAGCGTCTGATGGCCCTTTCACGCTTCCATAGAATCAACATTTATTATATAAAATTTATTTTGAAAATATTTCTGAAATGTCGTAGTCTGCAGCTCTCAAAATACGGTTATATCTTACATCCACGGCATATATTGACACTCTCAGAAAACATCAAAAACAACCTTTTGAGTGATTTGATGAAGTTCCAAAATTATCAGTGTACCCTTGGTCCGTTACCGATTCCATTTCGGATTTGTGTTTATTCGAGCTCAAATATCTTTTCGTAGATGAAAAGCAGACATGCCATACTAAAGCTCAGGTAATTGCAATTTCAATTCGTTAGAAAGTGCTGAAAATTGACTCCCCAATAGCAAAAAAAAAAAAAAAAAAAAGTCAACAGAAGTCCATGAGCGTCCAGACGGGGTGCACCCTGCGCGTGACCCCTGACTATCTACGAATCAAATATGGCTTTCGTTTTCAAGTTTAGCATTTCTACTTTCATTTTCTTTTCTTCCGGAAATAGCAGAAGGTGGAATGACATCATTTTCTGTGTTGTCAAAAACATATATATGCCTTGCGAGATTGCATAAATATGTGCTGGCGTCCTAAGGTTATGAAAAAAATATCTCAATATTTCCTAGGATCACATCAAATTTGGACTAGCTCGGATCTCTACTCTAGACCCAGAGTCTAGAATTCCAGTATTGTATGTCATGGTATAGGACTTGAATATTAAAACAGGGAGAAAATATGTAGGCGGCCGGGTAGCTCAGTCAGTAGAGCATCAGAACGGTATTACGAGGCCCCGGGTTTGAGTTCCGGTCTGGCTGCACATTTTTCCCACCCTTTGACATTTGGCGCCCAGCTTTGGACGGTGATGGTATTACACTGGTTAGTCTACTACGCCTGTAATTGCTTATATATACTTAAGTACCTACTGAAAAAAAATCAAGGACGAATTTCAAAATGGTGGGGAAATATGTCACGGTATAGTACTTGAATATTAAAACGGGGAGAAAGTGTGTAGGCGGCCGGGTAGCTCTGTCGGTAGAGCATCTGAAGGGTATTCCGAGGCCCTGAGTTCGAATCCCGGTCTGACTGCACATATTTCTCGCCCTGTGACGTGTATTACCAGTTGTCATAGAATTGTCATTACGGGTTGTTTTTGTAATATTTCATCTATAATATTAGCTCTCGCTCAGGTTTAAGGTATACTTGAATATGTAATTTTATCTGAAGAAAAGTCTAATTGAATAAAGATGTAAGTCCCTCAATGAAAAGGAATGAAAAATTCTGTTTTAAAGCCTTACTTGATTACAGGCTGATATATAAAATAGATAAACTCAATGTAAATTCTGTAACTACCATTTGTTGCTATAAATACAGTAGATTTGTTTTGACTGAATATTAACATTTTGGTATTGACTAAAAAGATTGTTATCACCTTAATAGGTTAAATGTATATTTGATGCGTTTTTTTTTTTGTTGTTGTAGATGTGTGTGCCATTCCACATCTGAGCACTGTAAGGTCGGGCAGCAAAATAAAGATATATTCAAATGGATCTTGTTCTGTGTCATACTAGAAAAGGGTATAATCATATCTTTGTTACTATTGCTTATCATGCTTATATCTTACTGTAACTTCACATAAACATTGTCCAGCTTTCAAGCAAAGTAAAGTATGTGCAGGAACAGGGACCATTATACATAAGGACAAGGTCAAGGTGTTATATTTAGGCTATTTTTAAGGTTAAAGTTTTTCGACAACCTTTGTTTTTCTGTCATATCTTTGTTTGTGTTGCTGATATCTTACTGTAACTTCAAATAAACTGTGTCCAGCTAACAAGCAAAGTATTTGCAGGGGCTGGGCTGGTTATACGTAAGGACAAGGTCACCAAGGTGTTATACTTAGGTTATTTTTAAGGTTAAAGTTTTTCGGCAACCTTTGTTTTTCTGTCATATATTTGTAACTATTGCTTATATCTTACTGTAACTTCACATAATCATTGTCCATCATACAAGCAAAGTATGTGCAGGGGCTGGGCCCATCATACATAAAGTCAAGGTCACCAAGGTGTTATACTTAGGTTATTTTTAAGGTTAAATGTTTTGACAGCCTTTGTTTTTCTGTCATATCTTTGTTACTGTTACTTATATTTTACTGTAACTTCAAATGACATATAGCATAGCACACAGCATACAAACAAAGTATGAGTGGAGCTGCGCCCTTATACCCGAGGTCAAGGTCACCAAGGTGTTATACTTAGATTATTTTAAAGGTTAAAGGTTTTCGGGAACTTTTGTATTTTCTGTCATATCTTTGTTACTGTTACTTATATCTTACTGTAATTTCACATTAACATTGTCCAGCATACAAACAAAGATTGTGTAGGGGCTGGGCCCATTATACCCAATGTCAAGTTCACAAAGTTTTTATACATGGAATTATTTTCATGTTACTTTTTTTTCAAAAGCTTCGTTTATAGATGTATCTTTAGTAGCTTGAAATTAAAAATATTTCTTTATTTTTATCATCTGCATGTGTGGTTACATTCCTCGTATCTCTGATTGTATTTTTTACAGAATTATGCCCCTTTCATACTTAAAGATATTTGGCAATCTTCGCTCTGTGGATATAACTTTACTGCAACATAAGATGAAGACTTGAAACTTAAGATGTATCTTTATCATCATCATCGGCATGTGTGGTAACAATCCCCATAACTCTGATTTGTATTTTTGACCAAATTATGCCCCTTTCATACTTTAATTTTTTGACAAAGTTTGTTTTCTGGACATAACTTCGGTACTTTATAAGGTAATGACATGAAACTCAAAATATATCTTTACCATCGTCATCTGCATGTCTGGTAAAAATCCAAATAACTCTTATTTGTGTTGTTGACAGAATTATGCCCCTTAGTGTATCTTCCTTTTAAAGTAGAGGTCTCTAATTGAGATGTATATTCATTTTACTGTCAAATCGCCGAATAGTAGAGCGCGCTGTATTACGGAGAGCTCTTGTTTAAAATTCTATTTTAAATGTAATACTTTGTCACAAGCAAGATCTTATTAGGTCAAATTTGGCCTCAGTTTTCTGAAGTCGTGTTATAAAACTTAAAGAATGATTTTCCAGTCAATAGTCTAAACTGTGATCTTTCAGTGCAGACCTCGGGCAGAACTTTTGACTGTATACCTGCAAGTTATGCAATAAGTGTATATTATCAGGACTCCTTATAATAGTTAATGCTGTTTGCTGTGTTAATAATTGTGCACAACTCAAATAAGTCATTAACGTAAAAAATAGAGTAACTGACACCCATATATTCAGAGTTGAAATCGTTTAGAACTGGATTTGTTATTCGGACACAATATATGATATTTTAATGCAGTTAGAAACGTCTTTGAATTTTTTTGAAATTTATTTTATGCTATCCCGGACATAGATTTTACACCACTAAAGCAAATATACGTGAATGATGCGGTTCGGAATTTCAGTTTTGAAAATAATCAACACATTAAAACAACTAAGCAAATGTGACTGAGGCCATTTAGGTTTCGGGATTACATACAATTAGAACAATAACTAACGGTAATTTCATTACGTCAGTCACCCAATGGATATCTCAAAAAATGGCATATAACAAATTGTACTTTCATTTTCTTTAAATATGCTGGTTTTCCTGTGTTCTAAATATAGTTTTAACCTTTACCCTGCTAAATTCCTAAAATGGACTGGTCTGTCATAAAGTTTGGGCAGTGTCATTTATTATTAGAAGGGGTGTTCACTCAAAATTTACTGACCGAATAGCAAACAATGCAGACCATGATCAGCACGCACATCTTGGCCTGCACATGTCGCAAAGGCAGAATTTATTGCGGCAAAAAAGTACATCAATGTGCTAAGGCGTAGCCAGGGGTAGTTCCACTGGTGCGGTCGCGTTGAACTTTTTTCCGGCAAATTTTAAGTTTTTACTCATAAGATAAAGATACGTTTTCATGCCAATTGTACATTTTCGTGTAATTACAATTTGCCACGTTTTATTTATATGTAATATGTTAGACAGTCGGTACACGTTTCGGAAAGAAATCCAAAATATCTTAAGATTTCTATAAGTTTACGAAGATGTAACTCGAACTTCGAAATGAAAAGGTTTGCGTTATTAGCTCCGCTATTCAAATAGTAGGTATATAACTTATATAGGTACGAAAAAAATATTTTTGTCTGAAAGTTCAAGGCTTACGCCTTTGATATTTGATATGTAGCATTGCCTAGTGGATCTCTAACAAGATTGCTCAAATTATGCCCCTGGGGTGAAAAGAGGACACACACTGGGGTCACTTGTTATATGAGTTATATAGGAATAAATACATCAAAAATTATCAGATCATATTCCCTATACTGTTTAATTATTATTACCTGATGACCCCGAGCTCTAAGGGGTCAATTGATTGTGACCTTGACTTACTGACCTACTTTCTTGTTTTTTAAGATGCAGCCTTGAAATTTGGATCACATGTACAGTTTTGAACACTAATATTAAAACTGACTTTCAGTGACCATGAATGTGACCTAGTGACCTACTTTCTAATTCTTTAGCATTAGTTTATTCGGCAGTGTGAGAAAGGAAATTTACTTCTGCATGACGGGAAAAATGATGTTTGCATGCATATTTTATCGGAGGCAGCTGCAAAACCACCAACAGGAAACGCTTTTTGAAATTATGTTGTGATAGATCGTTTTACTGTTTTCGGTCCGCTTTAGCGAGACGATATTACGATAGTTTTATAAAAAAAATCTGCGATAAAGTCCGAAAATCTCTCTTGTGGAGAGAAGAAACTTGATTATGATGTTCCCGCTAAGGAAAAAAAATCTTGCGTCGAACCAGCAGCTGTGTGAATACATCCTCGCTGAGAAATTTACTGCGTCGGGCCAGCTGCAATTTTTACCGTTATCTGACGATAGTATCTTTCAGGAATAAAGTCTTTTCGCTGGACCAGCTACTCTGCCTAACTGTGACCTCTTTTTCTCTGTCTCTCCTGCCGGTTGTGCTCAAACTTCGGAGCTCTCGATCCATAGGCGAACGCCCTACGACTGAGCTATCATAGCACACGATTCCGTTAACAGTGCTGTGACTGTGTCTAATTGTAGAACGATGTTTAAAAATGTTAAAGTAACTATTTACGATGATAAATCGGCAACGACCGCTTACTATCGTTTTATAAATCTCAGCTTGTTTACATTAAATTCATTTACAATTAATGTGCGAAGCCACTGCTGCAGACGACAATTTATATTGGAAGCGAGACAAGAACAGACGAATACAATACATATCACTTCGTGCTAAGGTAACCACAGAGACAGTTTGCTGAGGTATTGACTCACTTAATACTCTATATGAAATAGGGGGACTTTGAGCTGCTGCAGCGCGCACTGAGCAATGCACACACCGCGGGCCATTTGAAAGGTCTGTGACTTAGTTCTTGAGGAATGTTGTCAGTGCAGTGTACAAATTGAAAGAATGACAATTTTTCCGTGACAAGTCCTGTTTTTTTTTTACGACGAAAATGCCACCAACATATCAAGTATAGATCTGTTAAATAATTTGAGCCAAAAAGAATGCATCACTAGAAGGGAATGTATTTCTACAGAGCCAAAACTGCGAACTATTAGAATCCGTTATTTTCTGCCATTTTTTCGCGCCATTTTCCTATTTCTTTATGTCTGTATACCTACTGAATTGCAATTTTGCACTTTTGAAACAAATAGTTTTACAATGCAGATTTTAATTGAATCCTGATTTTTGAAAACGAAGGACATTCAGCTTTTAAAATGATAAGATCGTATGCTTGATTTATTGTAAGACCGATTCCGCCTTAATTTGTTCGAAAATAGATTGACAGTTTTCATACTTCAACAGTATTTCTGTTATGTAATGACGAACAGTTAACCTAACCAGTGTTCATTTATTTTGTACCTGTACAAACTTGTTCTCCGCAAGTAACTGCCATCTTCCTCACATGAATCAGAAATGGAGGACAATGATTTCAGGTACAGTGTCTTTTATCAAATCGTCACGGAGAACATACGACTCGCCCGGGAATCGAACTCATGACCCTGCGGTACATAGATCGGCGCATTCCTTAAGCTTAGCGGGCGGACTGAAAGAAGTAAATAACCCTGGGTTCTACAAATGGTTTGATTGTTGCAGCTATTTTTTATCCACTGAATGACAGATAATACTGCACAAGACAAATTATTGCTTGTTTCTAGCTCACCTGTCACAAAGTGACAACGTGAGCTTTTGTGATCACCCTTCGTCCGTCGTCAGTCCGTGCGTCCGTGCGTGCGTCAACAATTTCTTATCTGCACGATAGAGGTTTCATTAATGATTTTATTTTAACCAAACTTGCACATAACTTGTATCACCATAAGATCTCGATTCCATTCTTGGACTGGCCCGATCCAGTGATGAGTTCCAGAGTTATGGCCTCTGAAACGGGCCAAAATTAGCCTTTTTGACGTTGTCTGCACAATAGCAGCTTCATTTATGATTTGAATTTAATCAAACTTGCACAAAACTTGTGTCACCATAAGATCTCGGTTTCTTTCTTGAACTGACCAGATCCTATCTTGGGTTCGATAGTTATGGCCCCTGAAAGGGCCAAAATTAGCTATTTTACCTTGTCTGCACAGTAGCAGCTTCATTTATGATTTGACTTTGACTAAACTTGTGCACAACTTGTATCACCAAAATATCGTGGTTCTTTTCTTGAACTGGCCAGATTCCATCATGGGTTCTAGAGTAATGGTCCCTGAAAGGGCCAAAAATTAGCTATTTTGACCTTGTCTGCACAATAGCAGCCAAAAAGTACATCAGTGTGCTAAGGCGTAGCTTGGGGTGGTTCGACTGGTGCGGCCGCGTTTAACTTTTCCGGCAAATTTTAAGTTTTTACTGATAAGATAAAGATACATTTTCATGCCAATTGTACATTTTTGTGTAATGACAATTTGCCACTTTTTATTTATATGTAATATGTCAGACAGTCGGTACACTTTTCGGAAAGAAATCCAAAATATCTTAAAATTTCTATTAGTTTACGAAGATGTAACTCAAACTCCGAAATGACAAGTGTGCGTTATTAGCTCCGCTATTCAAATAATATGTATCTAAATTATATAGGGACAAAAAAATATTTTTGTCTGAAAGTTAAAGGGTCACGCCTTTGATATTTGGTATGTAGCATTGCCTAGTGGATCTCTAACAAGATTGTTCAAATTATGCCCCTGGGGTGAAAAGAGGACACACACTGGGGTCACTTGTTAAATGAATTATATAGGAATAAATACATAAAATATTATCAGATCATATTTCCTACACTGTTTAATTATAGTTACCTGATGACCACAAGCTATAAGGGGTCACTTGACTGACCGTGACTTACTGACCTACTTTCTTGTTTTTTAAGATACAGCCTTGAAATTTGGATGACATGTACAGTTTTGTACACTGATCTTAAAACCGACTTTCAGTGACCTTGACTGTGACCTACTGACCTATTTTCTAATTCTTTAGCATTAGTTTGCCATTTTAAACATATGGCTCATATTACTTAGGTGAGCGATTCAGGGTCATCATGACCATGTTGTTTTGTAAAAAAAATATTTAAATAATCCGTCCTATAACTGATTCTGTTATCTCGTGTAAGTTTGTATTCTACTTTATTTATTTTTCTATTACTCATTTCCAGTGACAGGTCATACAAATGCAATGTTTACGACATTATTGTTCTTTTTACAGGTCATGTAAACGTAACAAAAAGTCATGCGAATGGACATCAAAATGTTGACACAGTTCGGTATTTGAGACTTAAATCTTCAGGATATAACTTCATAAAACTGGCGGATAAATCAAACTGCGAAGTCTTTTCGAATGGCGTGTAAAACATTTGTGTCTCTTCGTAGGAATGATGATACAATATTTACGTATGCATTAAAATGATGCTGTTCAAGTAGGCATAGGAAAAAGAGATCAATATAATTGCACCTTTACTAATCCTACCAGGTGTTCTGTATTACGAAAGTGCTTCTATTGTGACATTTTGATACAAGCAAAACTGTATTATCTGCAGTATAAAATACTTACTGGTATTTCATTTTATTATCGGCTTGTTAAAAGTTAATTTTTACCATAAGTAAGTTGACAAAATCATAGGAACCAGTGGTTTAGGGGTAAATCAAGCACATATTAATAAATCCTAAACAATTTTGTTGTGCAAAAATGTATAATATTGTGTCTTAAACCGTTTTCGCTTTCTACTCTATTGTGTAATTGCAAGGGAAGTAAACTAATAAGTATCTCTGCTTTAAAGTACTAGCCCAAGGCAAGAGTTGACATTCTTTGCGGATCACAACTTTGAATTAAATATTAAAATTTCTGTTATTGATATTAGCAAAACTATCATACACTGCACATTTGTGAAATCATTTTTGTTAATTTCAAGGACTTTGAAATCAATTTCTATACTTATGAAAATGTTAGGGTCTATCTCTAGTTCAAGGTAACAAACAGAAGCTAACATTTGGCAGTGTGAGAAAGTATTTACTTCTGCATGACGGGAAAAATGATGTTTGCATGCATATTTTATCGGAGGCATCTGCAAAACCACCAACAGGAAACTCTTTTTGAAATTATGTTGTGATAGACTGTTTGACTGTTTTTGGCCTGCTTTGGCGAGACGATATTACGATAGTTTTATACGAAAATCTGCGATAAAGTCCGAAATTCTTGCTTGTGGAGAGAATAAACTTGATTATGATGTTCCCGTTAAGAAAAAAAACCTTGCGTCGAACCAGCAGCTGTGTGAATACATCCTCGAGAAGAAAGTCACTGCGTCGGGCCAGCTGCAATTTTTTACCGTCATCTGATGATAGTATCTTTCAGTAATAAAGTCTTTTCGCTGGACCAGCTACTCTGCCTAACTGTGACCTCTTTTTCTCTGTCTCTCCTTCCGGTGGTGCTCAAACTCCGGAGCTCTCGATTCCTAGGCGAACGCCCTACGACTGAGCTATCATGACACACGATTCCGTTAACAGTGCTTTGATTGTGTCTAATTGTAGAGCGATGTTTAAAAATGTTAAAGTAACTATTTACGATGATAAATCGGCAACGGCCGCATACTAGCGTTTTTATAAAGCTATGCTTGTTTACATTAAATTCATTTACAATTAATGTGCGAAGCCACTGTTGCAGACGACAATTTATATTGGAAGCGAGACAAGAACAGACGAATACAATACATATCACTTCGCGCTAAGGTAACCACAGAGTCAGTTTGCTGAGGTATTGACTCACTAAATACTCTATATGAAATAGGGGGACTTTGAGCTGCTGCAGCGCGCACTGAGCAATGCACACACCGCGGGCCATTTGAAAGGTCTGTGACTTAGTATTTTTTCTTGAGGAATTTGTCAGTGCAGTATACAAATTGAAAGAATGACTTATTTTCCGTGACAAGTTCTATTTTGTTTTACGACAAAAATGCTACCAACATATTAACATATTAAGGACAGATTTGTTAAATAATTTGAGCCAAAAAGAATGCGTCATGAGAAAGGAATGTATTTCTACAGAGCCAAAACTGCGAACTATTAGAATCCGTTATTTTCTGCCATTTTTTTCGCGCCATTTTCCTATTTGTTGATGTCTGTATACCTACTGAATTGCAATTTTGCACTTTTGAAACAAATGTTTTTACAATGCAGAATTTAATTGAACCCTGATTTTTGAAAACGAAGGACATTCAGCTATTAAAATGATAAGATCGTATGCTTGATTTATTGTAAGACCGATTCGGCCTTAATTTGTTCGAAACTTGCACACAACTTTTATCACCATAAGGTATTAGTTCCTTTTTTGAACTGGCCAAACTGCTTTATGGATTCCAGAGTTATGGCCCTTGAAAGGGTCAGAATTAGCTTTTTGACCTTGTCTGCACAGTAGCAGCTTCATTTATGATTTGAATTAAATTAAACTTGCACAAAACTTGTGTCACCATAAGATCTCGGTTCCTTTCTTGAACTGGCTAGATCCCATCTTGGGTTCGAGAGTTATGGCCCCTGAAAGGGCCAAAATTAGCTATGTTGACCTTGTCTGCACAATAGCAGCTTCATTTATGATTTGACTTTGACTAAACTTGTGCACAACTTGTATCACCAAAATATCGTGGTTCTTTTCTTGAACTGGCCAGATTCCATCATGGGTTTTAGAGCAATGGCCCCTGAAAGGGCCAAAAATTAGCTATTTTGACCTTGTCTGCATGATAGCAGCTTCATTTATGATTTGACTTTAACAAAACTTGCGCACAACTTGTATCACCACAAGATCTGGGGTCCTTTCTTGAACTGGGCAGATTCCATCATGGGTTCTAGAGTCGTGGCCCCTCAAAGGTAAAAAAATTGCTATTTTGGCCGTTGCAACTGTATAGAGATTTTGTAATGGTTTGACTTGATACGAACTTCCAAAATATCTTCAACAACAATAAATCTTGGATTCCATGAGTTATTTTATATCTGATTACCAGCCCTGATTGTAATCAAAATGGATTTATATCAGTAAGTACTTATAGGACTTATTTGAAATTTGAGACAATCAGGGTAGGTAACTATGGACTGATTTAAAATTACCTCCCTTTATTTGAAATTAAAATGGGTATATCTCCGTAACTAATGAAGATACTGATCTGAAATTGCATTTATGTCATCAGACGGACTTGGACAATCAGTGAAGATACATATTGACTGAATTTATGACAAATTACCTCTCTTTATTTTTATCTAAATGAATACACCTTAGCAGCTTCTAATGAGATTTGTTTGAAACGTTATTTGTGTCTTCCATGGTAAGAAATATTCGTATTAGGTAACTCTTGATAGAACATTTATCGATATGAATACTTTACTAATATATTGTTGTATAGGCTTGTACTCTGTATCTTCTACATGCATATACCAATCCATGATTACCTCCCCTGATTTTAATAAAAATGGATTTATCTCGGTCAATGTTGATATAACTAATTTGGAATTTCATTATTGTTTTTAGTTGGACTGAGGCAATCAGGGTAGATAGTATGGACTGATTTTATTTTAAATTATTTCCCTTTGTTTCAAATGAAAATGGTTTTATCTCAGTAACCAATGAAGATACTGATTTGAAATGTCATTTTTGCCATCAGATGGACTCGGACAATCAGGGTAGATAACTTTTGACCGAATTTATGACAAATTACCTCCCTCTATTTTATGTAAACGAATATATATCAGCAGCATCTAATGAGATTGGTTTTAAATGTTATTTACGTCTTCCAGGGTAAGGAATATCATGTTAGTACAAAAATGCAGCATTTGAGCCTAGGACCCTCTATGTCAAAACTTGATCATATCATTTTGAGCAATGATACTCCGGTGAGCGAAACAGGGCCATCATGGCCCTCTTGTTTATTTTTGTAATTGAAAAACGCACCAAGTAGAAATTGCTTATTACGAAAATGATATTTTTGTTTTAAAACTTAATTACTTTAAAATATTTTGTGTTTTTAGGATAGATTATAAATCAGCTTTTATCACATGACGTGTTTAAAAGATGTAAATGTAGCTGCTCCTGTTTTATTTTGCTTCTTACTGTATTTTCATTCGATATAATAATATTTCATAGTATCAATAAAGTTGATTTATTTCATGTTGAGATTTTAGATATTTTTATTGCTTTGTCTGTCTATTCGACCTTTAGTGACATTCTGCTACTAATGCATTACCAACTTTTAAAAACATCTCTAAACCGATAAATCGGGACAGCTCTATCTATCACGAAATCAATAATCCAATATCAGCGCTACCAGACACATTCGTCGATTTCCGTATTAATTGTTGTTGTTGTAGTAACACGGGGATGGGGGTCGATAATTAACAGCTTTTGTCATTACCTGTTGCCTTTTCTGCCGGGCGGTTTGCCAAACGATATACATGAATGAAGTTTTAATAATATTAAAGTGTTGAATATTTATATTATACTTTATAAGAGTGATATTTAAGAATACGAATATGTTATCTAAAATATTTAGAAATCGTTACATTGTGTACATCTAACACATAAATTTACGTTATTTTCAATACATGAAACATCATGCTAAACATATATCTATGTACAAAAAAAGAAATATCTACGCACAAGAAACTGTCTGTAAATAAAATAAATATTCAAGAATATGAGTAGACCATCTAAAATATTTTAAAAGCGTGACATTTTTTTACATCTAATACATACATTTACGATCAGTGTAGATGATGATATCAGCCTGCAAATCCGTGCAGACTGATCATGATCTGCACTGTTTGCCATTCAGCCAGTAACTTTTTGGAATGCAACCCTTTTCATAATTTATAGTACTGTCCGAATTTAAAGATAGACAAGTTCAAAATAGAAATTTAGCATGGTAAGGATTAATTTTCTTATATTGTGCTTAAATAGAAATATCATATTTGCGTGACTTGAATAAGTACTGCTGACAAATACTACTACCATAGTATATTTTAACTATAAATACATTGAAACAATCAACATTAAATAACAATAACTTAAGCAATAGCTTAATTTTAGAATAGCAGACTTACCTAAGTAATTACTTAAGTTTTTTTCATGAAATTTGTGCTAGGATCTTACCTTAGTCAATATTTACGGAACAAATCTATTAACGATTTATGGTATAATCTAAATTCATAGATGGACAAGTAAAATATATTTCTGTGAATTCTAAATTTGTACTGATTCTTTCTACTGTCATACGATTAATAAAATAAAAGTAAAAATCATAAAAAAACGAGGGAAAGGGAAAAGACTACAGAAAAGACAGAAGAAAGTGAAATATATACATATCGAAGCAAAAACCATAAAAATACCTATCACTTAAAGTAATTGGGGTAATATATTTTTTATGACCCGACTTAAAACAACACTGACCGGCTATTGTTTACCCCTAGGCAATATTGTAATACACAATAAATATCAAAGGGTAATTTTAAAACATTTGTTACAATTAACTTTGGCAGAATTTTCCATTCTTTCACATCTCTCTTTTCCCCAAATATATGACAGAAAGCACTCGCATGAACACTACGAGTTTAATTACAAAAAAGAATTATTTTAATTGATACATAGACTAAGTGCGTTTATTTTATTAGAAGAGTTCGATTTTAACTGCATGAAGATAGTTTTAAACAGCTGGCCGTATCGGATAAGTTTTCTACAATTTACCCCAATATTTGCAATATAGAGATATTGCCCAAAGTTATTCGAGACAAAAATGTACAAATTATGAGACTCTCATTCTGATTAGGTAGATCACAAACAACACGTAACGTTCCGCCTAATGCGGTATTGCACTTTGATCCTCTGACTGACAGGATGGGATATTGTGCCATCCGGTTTCCAATAATTGTTTGGCGGGAGTAGCATTTTGCGCATGTTTAGATATGCATAATCTTGAGTAACTATGATAGTGTATGTACAATTTTGCGGAAAGAACTTATGTTTCTTCTTTTTATTACGATAGTTTTAGAGACATTCCTTATGATACATATTCTGATTTTCGTTAAATATTATAGTTGAATCATAAATTACATATAATAAAAAGTTACGCATTTCTCCCTTTCTTTTTTGATTGATTTTTGACAGATGTGAGATTATAGTACATACTAGGAAGACAAACGTATCTATTCTAATATACGCTAGCTCCCGTATAAAAGCTGTATTTTTTGCCCTTATGTGAATAACCTATCAAATCATCACACTGAATCTAGCCTGTATTCTGTGATAGAGTTTTCTCTCAGCGTAAATTTATATTTATAACAAGCGCTCGTCGAACACGAAATGTCCCCCTTGATGCATTCAGCAATTGCACAAGGATCAGGAAGTATTTGCTCACTGTAAACAAAAGTTCTACTGTTCTGTTCAATGTGACATTGACCTTTGACCTACTGACCTCAAAATCAACAGAGGTCATAACCTGGTTATGATCAACCTCCCTATCAAGTTAAGTGATCCTAGGCCCAAGCGTTCTCAAGGTATCGTCTGGAAAGGGTTTAACTGTTCAGAGTCAATGTGACCTTGACCTTTAGTCTACAGATCTCAAAATCTACAGGGTCATCTACAGGTCATGACCAACCTCCCTATCAAGTTTCATGATCCTAGGCCCAAGCATTCTCAAGTTATTGTCTGGAAACGGTTTAAATGTTCCGGGTCACTGTAACCTTGACCTTTGACCTACTAACCTTAAAACCTTTAGAGGTCATCTGCTGGTCATGATGAACCTCACTGTCATCTTTCATGACCCTTTGCCAAAAGCGTTCTCAAGATATCGTCCAGAAACCTTTTAACTGTTCCTGGCCAATCTGACCTTGAACTTTAATCAAATGACCTCAAAATCAATAGTGGTCATCTGCTGGTCATGATCGATCTCTCTATTAATTTTCCTGATCCTAGACCCAAGCGTTCTTGAGTTATCGCCCGGAAACCGTTTTACTGTTCCTGGTCAATGTGACCTTGAACTTTGACCTACTGATCTCAAAATCAATAGGGATCATCTGCTGGTCATGATCAATCTTTCTGTTAAATTTTCTGATCCTAGACCCAAGCATTCTTGAGTTATCTCCCGGAAACCGTTTTACTGTTCCTGGTCACTGTGACACTGAACTTTGACCTACTGATCTCAAAATCAACAAGGGTCATTTTCTGGTCATGATCAACCCCCCTATTAATTTTCATGATCCTAGGCCTAAGTGTTCTTAAGTTATCATCCGGAAACCGTTTAACTGTTCAGGGTCACTGTGACCTTGACCTTTCACATACATATCTCAAAATCAATAGGGGTCATCTGCAGGTAATGAACAACCTTCCTATTAACTTTCATGATCCTAGACCCAAGCGTTCTGGAGTTATCATCCGGAAACCGATTGGTCTACATACAGAACGACCGACCGACCGACCGACCGACAGACCGACCGACCGACCGACCGACCGACCGACATCTGCAAAACAGTATACCCCTAATTCTTCGAAGGGAGGCATAATTATTCATCCTCAAATGTTATTTAAAATTTTTCATACAAGAATAATTATGATAACTTCGTATAAACTCATCCTTATAACAGTGGATTAAAAAAACGCAGCAAAATCCATTAAGGGGAAATGCAACAGTTGTGTGTGGTTTTTATTTAGGCAAAGAAGGAAAACTTTTAACTAGCGGGGATAATTTTCTTAAACTTTGCATGATCATAGAGCATCATATTAGAAACAAATTTATGCAAAACAACTGGGGGTCCCGGTGCTACTTTTTGAGTTATTTTCCCCTGAATGCAAGATTGTTGCTCTTTTATGTCATTATCAAGGGCAGATAACTCAAAATCTAGCATACGGATACCTTATTTCATTTCAAATTACTTTCTGTTATTACATTTCCAGTCATTATGCAAAGTTTTAAACCATTCTATTAAACAGAACTTTTGCTGTGTTTCAATAAGTAAACATACTGCATTTTTCTTGAAAAAAGGGGCATAATTGGAAGAAATTTTCTATTTGTTTGCGTAAGCTACTTTAGAATAAAATCCGTCTCATAGAATTCCTGCAAATTTTGTACAGTTGCAGGAAATAAAGTAACAAACACTAATCTGAAATCAAATAAAGTGTAACTAACCATTACCTTGAGTTATCTGCCCTTGAAAATGACCTTAAAGAACAAAAAACTCGCATTCAGGGGCAGATAACTCCAAATGTAGGTCCGGGACCCCCATTTCCCCCCCCCCCCCCCCCCCCCCATAAATTTGTTTCTAATATGATGCTCTATGATCATGCAAATTTAAGAAAATTCTCCCCTCTAGTTAAAATTTTTCCTTCTTTGCGTTATAAAAAAACCCAACACAACTGTCCCATTTCCCTTTAAAAAGTATAAGATAATCACCGAGGCATTTGGAAATATTTAGATAATTTTACCTTATACTTTTTCTATTATCTGTTCATACAGTATGTTTCTTTTGGTTTATTTTTTTGTTGTGCGCTTGTATGTTCAATCTGTCATAACATGTAGTTTAATATTTATAGTAACTATAGGAGAAGGACACAATAAGTTACACTAACTTTGTTTCCTAATCCTCATTTCATCTTTAGAACTGTTGTATCATATTATGCATACTTGTATAAAAATATTGTTTAAACTAATTTCACCTTTTCATTTAATGACTTAAGTATGTAAAACAGCGTGTGTTTGAAATAATAGAGAAGTCGCTGGAATGGAATTAAAAATGTATTTTAACACTTGTTTAGAACGAAACGATATGACATAAAAAGAAAGAAACTGTTATATTTTTTCTTAAAGACAAAGCTTTAATCGGTAATTAATGAAAACCAATTAGTAAATATGTTTTGATTCTATTTAAACTTTGAAATGGAAGCAACAAAAGTTAAAAAAGTCCACTTGTGATCATACACAGGCATCAGGCAGACGACGCGAGCTGCGCATGCGCTTTACCATCTCCAATCTACACGCTGCGCATGCGTATAATGCAAACAACTCGTCTTCCGCTTTCGCACGCTTGTTTAAAACTAATTTGACTGGCTGCACGATTAACCAAGCGTGTAACGTAAAACGTGTATGAATGGTGCCACGCAAGGGTTTAATCGTGTGCACGGGGAACCAACACGCGGGCGCCACTGTATCTTAACCAGAAATGCTGCCTTCAAATTCATTTAAATGTGTTAGTTGAAAAATGCTATCATTCCAAACCTTTATATATTTATCATTTTTATATATCTATTTACACAATGGTTTCTGTAGAAATTTGCAACAATATCAGAAATTAAGAAATGTTGGCACTTGGTGTGAATTACTGAATTACTGAATCAGCAAAACTTTTGATTATTTGTTACTTATTTTTTACACAATGTATACGATAAATTGATGATAGTTAGTTTTCCAAGAGAAGTTGTTAATATAAACTTACGCAGAAAATCTGCAATAATATTATACTACAAAATAAACATTTCCTTTACAAACGGTGTAATGTCTAACCGTTTTGCAACAAAGGAAGTTATAAATTGCAATTTATTTCAATGTGATACTTAAGACAGATGGATTTCATGAATTGCTGAAGATGATTCGCATTTGCAAATGATACCCAAATAGAATTTAATGAATTGTAATTTGAACATGTTTACATTGTACTTGATGCTCATTCTTTATATTCATTGTATAATGTTTTCCTCAAAGATTTTATAACAAATACGTTTCGAAAATTATGCACTGTCATTATCGTTATAATATAAATGAAGTTTTAAGCGGTAATAAAAATACGATTTTCATTTTGAATCTTGAATATCATTTGTTATGTTGTCATTTCAATTAAGACATTAAAATATACTTATATTGAATGATTTGTTTTATTTAACGTCGCACTGACACATGATAGGTCATATGGCGAATTTCCCACTTTTAATGGTAGAGGAAACTTCAAACCGAGTCTGCAATTTTCACTGTTTGCCTTGTTCTCGGTGCTTCCGAGGGATCTGTTTTTCAGATTTTATTTAAAGCGTAAGGTCAATCTAACTTTCAGCGAGTGATATCAGATGCAAAGGTTACACTTAGTGTTTACAGGTGAAAGCTAATTGGTGAAAGTTTTATCGTAAATTGCAAAATAATTGTCGAATGTTGTGTTCAAAAATGAACGATGATTAAAGGCATATTTCTCAATTCGATTATATGGTGTTTTTCATCATTACAAAAGCAACCTAACAAACTAAGCACGGATAAAGCAGAACATTTCAGTTTAATTTATGGAGATAGAGCGTTGCTTTTTAGGTAACATTTATGTTCCTTCTTCTTCACGCATGTTTTAAACAAAAATATCTTGACATCTGAATGATACGCTCTACAAATCCATATCGCTAAATGCTAAATGACAAATGAATTGAATCAAATTCGATCTTACTGCCATCTTGATATGACATTGGTTAAGGGGTGATATTGTAGAGGCAATATATCAGTTTTATTATTTTAGTCAAATGTATAAAGTGTACTGAAACTAGAATCCAGTCAGATTTTTGTCAAAAAAATTCTAGCCCCGACCCCGTCCACCCTCCACAAACAAAACCACTGAAGTACCCCCAAAAACATTCTCCTTTGAATTATGAAAATAACAAAAGGTGTACTTTAGTATAGTAAATAGATATAACTCATAAGTTTTGCATAAAAAACTTACCTTTTGTTGATGTTGTCACTCGTCTGGTCTGCTAAACTAAACTATATCAGCTGAATCACTGTCACTTTTTAAATTGATCGAAACTGAAAAAGTTACAAACAAGTTGTATCTCCCTATGTCCACAATTACATATTCCTTTATAAATGCAGCGTATATTTATGACGACGTAAAACAGTTTTGTATTACATCACGTGACAGATACAAGCCTACTTCGATTGTTTAGCTGACTGACAGTTGTAGTAGAATAAAGTCGTGTAATGATCGAGTTGATTTACGCAGGTTAAAACCTGTCTTCCCTGACGAGAGTGTACGTTTTTGAGGTGTGCTGAAATTGGCACAGGGAATCTATACACCTTGGAGGATGGTATAATTTATTTACAGCGACATCACGATCGATGTTCGGACAATTAAAGAAGCCCTCTATAACTATGTGGTATCTATTGTATTGTGTTTACTTCAAAAATTAAAGAGGACTTTCTCATATCATATTAATGATTGAAACTGATTTATAAATCTTATCTCACTGGTTAAGTGAAGTACAAAACAAAGGGAAGGAAAACGGGTTATTCCTAGTTTTATCTTAGTTACAGCACACAGTTCTAACAAGAACCTATCATTACTGGTTAAAGATGATACTCATTGTCAACAGCATCTGACATTATAACAATTAAAACCGGATATTCCCATCATAAAATCGTGTTTATTTTTTTTTATTTTATTATATTTTTTTGCCGTGAAGATAAAATTAATAATGATTTAATTCCTTGAATCAATATACTAAAGTTTGACTTGAATCAGAGTGTAGAATTCAAATATGATAACCGTATTGAAATGAAAGGAAATCTATTAAATTATTTCTCTACAACTTCCAAGTTAAATATTAACAACTTACATTTAATAACTCAGTTACGGACTAGAAGAGAAGTGTTATGGCCGGTCGGATATACCCGACAGCTCAGTTTCGAGACCCCAGGTATTGGCTATAAAGACGCAAAAAATATATTTATCCATGATGAAGAATGTGTGACATTTACATTCAACTAAATATCGAATTGTTCAAAATGCTTGGGTTTAACAATTAGGGGGATGCGAACTGATATCAATTTTCAAAATGAATATTTGAACTTTGATCGTCATCTAATCAACCATACATACAGCGGGTATATTATTTTAAAAGTTTGATTGCAGACGGCTACCTTCTACTTTGTTTGTTTTATTTATTGTAAAATAAGTACACTGTACTAATTTATTGTTGGATTTTTTTTGTCATTTGTTTTCTTCAAAGTTATACCAGACCCTTTCATATTTAAAAATATGAAGAATTGCTATATAATTTCTACGTAAACAAGATGAGTTTTAAAATTATTTTTTCAATTTTCAACTCTAGTGGCTTCTAAAAGGGCGAAGAGCCCCCATTTAAACAAACTTAAAAGAGGAACTTATAAACTGCTACAGACATCGTTTGATGAAGATCCACACAGCGGTTCCTGAGAAGAAGTCGTTTTTTGGTGTTTCTGATTTTGGCTCTAGCGGACCTTAAAAGAGGAAAAGTGGCCCCATTTAAACATAATTTGGAGATGTCATTATAGTGATGCCAAAGCTCAAGTTTGATTGAGATCCATCAAGCGGTTAATCAGAAGAAGCTCTTTAAATATGTTTTTTCAGCACTGGTTGTTCCGAAAAGAGGCCAAGGTCAACCATTTGAACAAATTTGATAGCGGTCTATGCCAGAATACTACATACCAAGTTTTTTGAAATTCTGACCAGTAGTTCCAGAGGAGAAAAAGTTAAAGTAAAAATGTTGAAGCATGAGGACGGATGATGGACGACGGCCGTCGGACTATCCCCTTTAAACTAATACTAACAAATAACAAAGTTCAGGTGAGCTAAAAAGAAAACGCTAGAATCATTTGATTTCGCAAGATTTTTTTAGACATGTTCCCGTTTATAAATCATTTCTCATCGCTGTTTAACAATCGCTGAACGTAAACGAATTAACGATCACGCAAAACGTTAATGCTGCATCAGGTAGATTTTAGGTTATTCGTATTCGGATAGAACCACAAACATTTTATAAACTTTGCTTATTCTTCAGCGTGAGTAAGACGATATATTCAAGGTCGTTCATCTCTTGTCATATCTTCATATAGATAGAAAACTTTTATCCACTTAAAGGAAGCTAGTCTGGTTACGTCGTGTTTCTAGATATCAAAACACAAATGAGCCTTAAATACGTGCATTCAATGAGTGTTTTTTTTTGTTATTGATGGATGGAAACATTGACAAGTATTTCAACGAAAAACTTTTATTTACACCAAGTTTATATGTATCATAACATAAATGTGCCCGGTCATCAATGTACGTTCAAGGGCTTTTATATTTGAGTAAGAAGGAAAGCCGGTTTTAGGTGTTTGAATTTAAATTGGATATATTTATAATTACTTTTTGTAATTACTTACTATAATAAAAGTCTACACCAGGAGAAATAATCCCTGTAACTCTATTTTGAATTTTAACAGAGTAATGCCCCGTTTTAATGTACATGTTTTTCGGTTGAAATTTTACATAACGTCTGTGTTACTTTCAAAAGCTGTTGACCATTAAGCCCCTTTTACTGGTAAAGCTCTAATTCAGGGTCAAACATTGAGAAAAGTCGAGCGTGCTGTCTTATGGACAGCTCTTGTTCTAACCTATAAAAAATTTCTTGAGTATAAGATTTGTTGAAACAAAGTCTCAATTAAGGTCTGAAATTAACACTATTCTAATCGGGGATTAGAAATGGGAATTTCTAAATTGTCTGAACACACCTCATAATGTAAATTCTTTATCCCATCCACTTTCGTATATCTTTTTTTCTTTAAGAATTGAAATGAAGTCCTTTCTTGTATTGACTGACTTATTCATAAGTGCGGATTTGATAGGAATATAAGCATTGAAAAGAGTTGCGAAAACGGATATTTATTTTGTTTCAACATTGTTCCTTTATTTTGACTATTGTCGTACAGTTATGCGTATAATCTATTATTATTAAAATGAGTATCACATCGCAAACTCGGCAAACTTTTCTAATATAATTATGCATTGACATTTCTATTCGCTTGCTTGAATACTATTCGTTCTTCCCTTTTAGTCTTCAATAGTAGCATTGTGTTAGCCAAATCAGATTAAAGTTCACGTTCTATTAGTTTAGTATTTTCATTGTTCATGCTTTGTCGGTGGCCAGAAACGCAATATACGCTGTCTAGAAATGGATATCAGGCGGTGACTAAGCTGGAATATTTCAGGTAGAGCGTGACGCCTTTTGGCAAACAGAAATGGCACACGCTTGTATGTTTAACATTCACAGATGGCTTTTACTGTAGAAGCAATTAGATATTTATGGAACATAAATTTGTGTAACAGTTTGTTATTTTAGTAACGAAAATTATATATCATGCAAGGTTAGGACCAGTTGCCTGCATTGATCGCGGAAAAATAAAGTAATATTTAGTCCGGGCGTAATTTGAAGAAACCGTTCGATTCTTTGATTGGGCGTATGTTCTCCGTTACTATTTGCTAAACGACATTGTGTCTAAAATCATTCGTCCTTGACCTCTGATTCATGTGGGGAAGTTGACAGTTACTTGTGGAGAACAGGTTTGTACTGGAGCAGAATCCAAGAACACTGGTTAGGTTAACTGCCCACCGTTACATTACTGAAATTCTGTTTAAAAAAGCGTTCTACCGAAAACAAACAAACAAATAAACTATTTGCAAACTATTTAGAAATTATACCAGTATCAAATGTCTTTCGACTGTATTCAATTTTCGCCCTTTGATTTCAACATAAACAGTCTGCAAATAAAATACATTTTACATAGACATATGTGTGCAGACGACTATTAGACAACAAAACTAGCTTCAGTTTTTTCTGCTGAAAAGTTAGTGGTGTTTTGAAATATTATCAAACATTATTAGATTGTATTGTAAATTGAAATAGAATGTACTGTTGTTCAGTTTTCTTAAAGTACAAATATACATGAAGATTGAGTTCTCACATGTGAGACAGTGTTTGAAATACAATAGCGTTGTAAGAACAAAATAGACCATCACTTAATGAAGGTGCGGTTTGAAATATCTGGCTCTAGGGTAAATGTTTAGACAGTTCTACGTTTCTGCTAAGTTACGGCAAACAGTTCGTAAAGAGCCGGATATTTCCATCCATCCCGATGATAAACTTATTACTTGCATACCCTTAGGTTAGGAGGTTAGGGGTGGGTGTAGCGACTGAGGCCAGCAACCCCAACTCCCTAACGGCTAGGAATTTAATGTAATGTATATTTTTTATATATTGTCAAGAAGGGAAAGAATGTTTTTATTTGCTTTAGATTGTCCATAAGTTGTCGGTGAAACACTGGTTAATTAAGCTGTCCGGCCCCAAAGCCTAACAACCCCCATCCCCACATCTACGACATTGATGCTGTTTCTTCATATATATGAAAATACTCAAAATAAGATAGAACGTATGGTTTTACTTTTGAACGGTATGTAAAAGAAATCGCTAGTTTCACAATGGTCAGCTGATGTCACGTGATTTTTCATTTGTTATTTTTAGAAATTAGTTTTCGAGAATGCAGCAGTCTACGCTTGATGATGTCTTTATTGTATGACGTCATCGTTATATGAAATCACTTTTAAACGTCCGAGTGCGTTTCCAACGGCTAAATGCGAAACGAAAATTAGATAAAAGGAATAGCGCAAGTGGCCGCTTTAAGGAGAAATTACATCATCGCTTTTGAATATGTCCAAACATTCGGTAGATCCACTTGGAATAATTATCAACCTCTGGTGTCTTGAGGTGTGGTAGATTCATTTGAAAATGTACCTGTCTGAAAAAGAAGCAAAACATGTATTCTATTTTCAACTTTCATGTAGCTTTTGATCAACCTTTATCTCCAAATTTGATACAGTTCATTTCTACTGTAAATGAAGACAGTTTATGGCAACATGATATTCGTCTGTAATGTTTCAAATATAACATTTTAAGGAGGTGGTACACCTTATCATTTGTATGTTAGCATGGCCAATTAGAAACTTACACAAGGATTAACAAAATGATTAAGCCAAACTAAATGTGTTTGTAAAATCATTCTTCTGAAAAACATATACTTAACCTGCCTCCAGAGTGATGCTTAATGCTTTAATAATACTGAAAGAAAAAAATACCGCAGACACGCTACAAAACATTGTTGCTTTGAAATGACGTCATCAATGTCATGACGTTACATGTCAGTTACCGCGCAAAATTAATAGCTTTTATCTTGAACGTACGTAGGTTGTTTTGAGCATTTTTTAAATTTTTAGCTATTTTTGATAGCCAATATATGCTGAATCTTTCGCTTGAAGCAATGATCAATATTTTGCGGCTTTTTTGTAATTTTATTGAATGTCACGCGGAATATAAGAAAATAGATAACGGTTTCTGATGAATATAGTTGTGTACAATGTAACTTAAAAGCAGGATTAAAAATGATAGGGCAGTTTGATTTTTAATCATTTTTCTTTTTCGTTTCTTTTGATATTTTGATACTAATATACTGAAACTGTGCTCCAAAATTGTCCAGATTCAACAGACCTAATGATATCCTGAACTAAATTAATGTAACCGTAGAAACGAACCCGTAACCAATATATCAAAATTTAAAATTCATATGTGTTGACACTGATCTATTATAAGAACACAATTTCAGCCTTTTATTTGTATTTCAAAACTATCAATTTGAATGATAACTGCAAGCACAATGATGTTATAAATAAAAGTCAGATAAGGTGCACTACTGTAAGTATTTACAGCTTTGATATATGTTTAAATGAAATAAAATAAAACGTTTATAGCTACATTATACGAAAAAGCTTATATTATTTTTTTAAAAATCTAAGATATTGCGATAAAAATACGATATTTCATAAACATCTCTGTTGCCATGGCTACATAAAATGTTAAGACAAATGGGTTACCATGTAATAAAATCTGTAAAATGATCCTTTGGAAGCAAAGAATGCAACCAAGAAGAATAATAGCAGACTCGGTTTGCTTGAGTCTGTTCATGAGAGGTAATGACATGTGCAACACTCCTCACGTCTAATAGCACCGGCTTAAGCAGAACTCTATTACACATTAATTTGGTTGAATGGACTCCACGATCCCAAAAGACCAGAAAATATAACAACACTGAATCCAAGTACGGGGAGACTTTTTACAGCTGCCACACGGCCCTTTAAGATTGCTGTTGTGATAGTTAATAAAATCTGTAAAAAGATCCTCTAAAGTGTTTGTTAATCTGCTAATAAAATCACCATAATATTCCATTTTGGTCCTTAAGAGAATGGCACTGAAGCCGTCCGAAAACCCGTTATCATAATTGACTGTTTAAAAATGAGAGAAAATGCGTCACCAAGGAAGCACGGTGCTGCGAAATATACACTTTAAGCGTATATTAGAACTAATGAAATTATAAACTACACGGACTTCTACGGCCAACAGTGAAACCGAAATTTTTTGAAGAATGTTAAATATCCATATGTTCCTTTTTCTTTCAATATTGAATACAATTGGAGGGTCGTGATAAAAATTGTATTTGAAGTGACAGAGATAAACGAATCTGAGATTGCAGCGATTAAAACAAGAAATTACTTGAGTGCATGCACAATGAATTGCTACGGTTCAAATGATTTGAATCTACCCTTTAAATAAGGTATACAGTGCCCTTAATGTAAAGTAGTAAGCTATTATGTCCAATAGAGATTTTCAGCTTACTTTGACGCGTACTGCGGACCACGGACTACGGACTTACTATAGGGGTTTTCTCAAACTGTATATGAGGAAGTTATGCATAACTGAACAGTTGCATATTAAGCATCCGGTTCCAATGCCGTAATACTGTTTTCATTCAAAATATCTGAGGAAAGATAGCTATAAGATTTATCAATATCCATATATTGTGTATGAATTACCAATATATTTTGTCTTACAAACTTTTTAACAGTGTGGGCGCAATTTTAAAATTTTTCACCCTTTTACTTTTTATATCGCTTTTTTATTAATGTCTTTTGACTACCGTATTAATGAACAAGAAGCTAGAGGATCTGTATCGCAAACTTGTTCTTTTTTATTTGAAGTGCTGCAACTTATTTATATGATTGCTGTCAATTTCGTGAGGTTCTAGCAAGTATCTCTAGCAGTAAAAGCGGCTGTTGATTCAACGATAATACCCTATAAACCAGAATTTGAACCTATGACCTTCTGGTGAGGAGACAGACAATCTTCCCCTGCGCCACAAGATGTTCACCCGACCCATATGCGTCGGGGATCACAACAACATTTTTGTTATCTAAAATGTATATAGTGTATATTGAGCATTGGGTTTCGTATTGTAGCACGCGCGACGCTGAAATGCTATTGTACGACGCACAATTTGGAATATGCAAGGTACGATGCGTGACATTGTAATACACCGCGGTGGTATTATATATTCTTAACTACTTCAAACCCTACAAGTTCAGTTTTATACGGTACTGAATTCATTCAGTATTCCCGGTCACCCTATCATGATATACGTGATGGCTACATTATGAATTTTTAAACCAATATAGACCTAGAGATTTCATGAGTTTAAATCTTTGTTCAAGTTCCCTGAAGACAAGTATTTACATGTACACATACCATTTTTCATGTGTTCGACTTAAAAGGCTTTGTCAATAATGATAAAAGGCTAGTCTCGACTTCTAAGCTTGTTGTATCAAATGAGCTCACAGAATTGCTCAAATGGCGTCATAGGAGTTGATTAAGTCAAAAATATAATTTTGTTGACAGTTTTATGCATTTACTGGCCATAAAACATTTTTGGAATATGATCGGAATATTGACATTGGACGCTTCCCAGGCCCTTTCTTCACAAAACAATTTTAGGTCTCAGCTGGGTTTTAGATTGAAATGTTGACAGCTAGTTTTAATGGTACTTAAAGATTAAATTACAGCTGAGACTGACAATCCATACTGAATAGTCACTTGAAAATAGTCATAAATTTAAATATTAAATTGTAACATGCAATATTGATATCAATGACAATGTTTCATTATCAAACTTGGCTGGGACTCAAACTGTTTTGAAAACAGAAGCCCAGGAATTCAGTCTTGGCGTGATCTCAATCATCAAGATCAAGCTTGCCTCGATCATTTTTCAAAATCTGATATCAGATTATGTTTATATGAAGATGATATTCTTTTTTTTTAATTTTCAAACATGCTGATACATAACTAATACAGGATGTTGCCGCTAAATTATTGTAATATATCGGATCTCGTTTCGACGGGGATGAAAGATGCATGTATGAGAACTTCCCGTATGTTTTGACAAAGTGTTGAACTAAATCATTTAAGATAGTACATTAAAACTTTTCATGATTTTATGTAACATTCTACATTTATCAAACATTAATGAAAAACAATGACTTTTTCCATACAGAAGTCTACGAGAACACGGTATTTATACTATGCAACAAAAAATAAACGGACGTTTGTTTTATTCAGAATGTATCATTTTTTCACAATTATATTTTGTACTGCTTTTTTTTCTTATGTTTTTGTTAGTCTAGGAATCGTATGGACGGACACAAATAAAAACAAAACTGTTTCTATAGGAATCGCCGTTATCTTCAAATCCATGTTTCAAGTTGCATATTTTAATGCATGAACATATTAAGGTGAAGTATTATCGTTGCACTGTGGGTTCCAAGTTGTTCCAGTCGCGCGGAAGAAATGTCTTAATATCAAAACAAAATGTTAAAGCATACCGGTATTTGAAGAACATTCTTAAGGCAAGTAAAATGCGACAGGGTATTAAGCTGAATCTAGAGGCATCCTACATGTAGACATTAATGTAGCCGACTCGCTTAAATGTGACATGAACTAAAAGTAATAGAATATGACATCTGAGAATTGCGATTACATGATTGTGTTAAATGTAGCCTGTTCACTATCCATATATTTTCAAACGTATGTATTGTATTAGCAGATGATTATATCACAATACATAAATTTCTACAATGAAGGCAAAAGTTACTACACATATAGGTAAAAGAAACATATATACCATAGGTATCTTTTTTCTTGCAAACTTTTAAATATTTTGAGAAAACCCCTACTGTAAGTACGCAATCCGCTGTCCGCAGTCCGCGTGGAAGTAAGTTGAAAATCTCTAATACAATATAGATACACCATATCTATTGTACGTACGCTTCTTTTGCCTGTATGCATGTATTTTGAAAGTATTATAATTTATATATGCGAAACAAAGAAATCTTTTTGTTTTTTGAAAATGTAATATTAAATTAAATATGAAACCATGTACAGACATTATTATTAACAATAAGCCTGCTGGCAGTGGTCCATTTTAGAACGTAAGCAGGGTAAGGGTTAAGTATGTATTTAAAACCTGTTATAGACGGCAACCAACCGTGGTGTGTTTAGATCTAAGTTGTGTCTGCCAGTACTTTTTTTTTTGGATTTAACGTCGCACCGACACATGATAGGTCATATGGCGACTTTCAAGCTTTAATGGTGGAGGAAGACCCCATATGCCCCTCCGTGCAATATTTCATCACGAGCGGGCACCTGGGTAGAACCACCGACCTTCCGTAAGCCAGCTAGATGGCCTCCTCACATGAAGAATTCAACGCCCCGAGTGAGGCTCGAACCCACATCGATGAAGGGCAAGTGATTTGAAGTCAACGCCCTTAACCACTCGGCCACGGAGGCCCCCTATAATAATCTTTATTCTTATTCAGGTTACTTGAGGAGAACAATTTATTACTGGTACAGAATCCAGGAACACTGCCTAGGTTAACGTTAACATTCTAATCCCAATACACAAAACGAAAATATTTATTGATATTCCATAATTTCATCGGGTCAAATTTGCATATATACATGTATGTTTAAAATTGTACAGCGCTTCATAGATTTATTAAAATATTGTAGTCTGTAGCGTAATCATTTCATATTAAAAACAAACTTTTATATCATATACTGGACAAGAAACGTTTATTACACTGTACGTTTAAATATACATTGAAGAAAGTAATTTAAGGGTCATGTAAAATGTAAAAAAAAAAGTTATTTCACTTAATATATAAATAAATTGTGTGTGTAGAGATACTTCCATAATCAAATGTCATGCAGTAACGGTCGATTGGTAATATTCTTCCAGTTTTCTAGCGTATGTTACAGAACGCATTTATTATTGGTTTAGCTATACAAGTGTACAGTGTACACTATTTGAAACAAGATACATAGTACTCTTAATACACATAAACTTGTTAATTCTAATTTTTTATAAACTATATATGCATTAAAATAGACAAAGCCATACGCTAGTTTAAAAAGTATGTCGACATCTGATATACAATAACAACCTCATTTGCAAACTTATGTTCTATTTTTATGTAACACTGCACCAGAATAAAATAATGTAGTCATCGTTTGTTTTTCTTTTTTGTACACTTTTTGCACAATGATTTAAAATACAGAAACAATTAGTAATGGATAAACTGTCCCAGAATAATAAAGTACGGTTAACTCTTAGATGATAACTATCAAATCAAATATTCAAATACTCCATATATTCAGACGTCCTCTTTGACTTCCTTAGCATCTGGATCAATTTAACTGTCATATGCGTCATTTATATTTAATTGTTGACGTGTTAATACGTTTTCTTTTTATGATTAACCTATAGATCTGTGAATGTTCCTTCGTATTTGCTTTCATAGTTAAAAGTAATTAGTATGCGTTTGAATGTCGTACAGTATTAGCTTTGCAAAATTAAGATGTAACCTTGATCGGAGCAGAAAACTGCTTCTAATGTTTCCCATGCAAACTTATGCTAATGTATACACTAATTTTATTTAGAATCTGTCTGTTGGCCTATATAATTACATATATGACGATGCAATTTGAAATTATATCCATGCTAAACATCTTTTCAAAATAAATCATTGACACAACCGTATGATAACTTTAGTCAAGTACTACAGTAGATAAATAAAGGTTTACGTTGCACATAATTATGCGTGACAGTAAAACACATATAAACCGCGCCATGAGAAAACCAAAATAGTGCGTTTGCGACCAATACGGGATTCAGACCAACATGCGCATCCGCGCAATGTGTTGAGGATCCATGCTTTTCGCCTTCAAACCATTTGCAATTAGAGAAATCGTTAGCGAACAGCATGGATCCATGCTGGTCGCTAAACCGCTATGTTGGCTTTCTCATAGTGCGGCTCAATTATCTCATAAAATATGGCTGACCAGCTTTTACCCAAAAAATTGATTTGTATAAAACTTTAACATCTGATCATTTACCCCTATTTGTGCTCACTACGCGCTTAACGCATGTAAGAATTTAACTGGAGGTATTTTATCACTTTGATTTTCCTATCCTAAACGCTTAGCCAAGAAAGAGTTGTTTTAGCATAATCATAGAAAATAATAAATTAATAATAAGTTCGAAATGGAAGTAAGTTTTTAATATTAGTACCTCACTTGTCCTAATAGTATCTTGATCACACTAACAAGACAGATTGCAAATAAAGATCTGTTAAAAAATCAACCTTTGGTTCAGATTAAAGAAATATTCCAGTATTCTAGTAGTATCCAAATTTTCAACAGAAAGACATGTTGAAAGCGAAAAGAATCGCCCATTATTGAAGTAATTTTATACTAAGGGAAATGAATTGCATATTTTACAGAAAATTACAAAAAAACACGTTTCTATTAGGGATTTAAATCGCTGTAATGGCTTTATTTGTTCCTTACATGAATCTCAAACATAAAAATTGAAAGAAAAACAAACAAGAAAACTTTTCTACTTTACAGCTGAAATGATTGGCAACCTTTAATAGGGTCACAATACATATTTCTCATTTTTAAAATATTACGTTACTGTGTTTTAGAACCTTTTATTCTGCTGACTTATGTAAACTGAGTTGAAACCGATAAGTTATACTTTGTATACAAAATAATTGTGATGTTTTAAGCACTCGTATTCGCAATACGGGTAAAATGACCTCAAGGGGAGGGGTGCGGTCATGACTGTTTATTACAATAAGGCTGTTATTATTATTATTGTCATTATTAATTTTGTTTAAATAATGATAATTATTATCATTATTATATACAACGCCATTGAATATATCATTGTATAAAAACAGGCGTTTTAACAAATTAATCAGATTCAATAAATATATAACATACATGTATTTCCTTTCTAGAATGAAGAAGATCGGTCTAGGTTTTGTCCTGTGTGTTTTGTTGCGGAGGAAATTGCTGCTAGTCAAGTACAATTATGTAAAAATACTACAGAAAATGGGAAAAGCACAAAACTTGGTACATATTGTATGGCGGCCATCTTGGACTTTTTCGGCCATATTTGACTTTTTGGAGTGGGTCTCATGCTCATTTTTTGTTTTGCCATAAAGTTTTTTATTAACTTTATGGCAAAACAAAAAATGAGCATGAGACCCACTCCAAAAAGTCAAATATGGCCGAAAAGATGACCGCCATACATGTACATATTTTTTAAGAAATACCTATTAGCATCTATAATGCTGATACAAATACTTACAGTCATCATTATAATTAGTTAAATCACCTGTTTAAATAAATTCAAACATATTATGTTATCAAAATACTGTACTTCTATCAAAAGTGAAAAAATTGTCTCGCCTTGATACAGATTTGCTATTTATAAGAAGAAAAATCGGAATCCATTTGTGTGGGCTAGAATTAAGTAAACAATAGTAACTGACATATCAAAAATGTTAAAAATGGCAACGGTCCTATGAAGCGGTTAACAACTCGTGTAAATTACATTAAATAGTGCATATTAGTAAACAAAAATGACATGTTTTTCACTTTGTTATTATTTTCCGCGGCTCAGCATTTGTTAGTATTGCTGTGTTCAATTAAATCTATTTAAACTTAGAGAATTGATTGTATAAGTATGTTTGTACGTTAAAGCAATTTACTTCCCTCGTCAGACAATATATTAGGAGGGCCGATGGTCCAGTGGTAACACACTAGACTGTTAATCCAGAGGTCTTGGGTTCAAATCCCGGTCCGGGCACTAGATGTTTCGGAGATGCTCTTGAGAGTTTCCTACTAAACTAAGTGGCCTGTTCTATGTTTCCCAGGAAAGGCGGCTTCGCTTGTAAAGGTGCAATACACTGGGCACGTTAAAGAACCAGACTGCCTATTAGCAAAGAGCTAGGCTAAGTTAGCCGAACAGGCCTATTTCTAAAAATATTTCTGTCTATCTGTTCAGGGGGCTTTATCTCACAATGTCCTTATGGTCAGATCGTTCTGTGACTGTACTAGTAGAGGATGAATTTTGTGACTTGAGTGATAGTCTATGTTCAGACCCTGTGCTTTTGTTCGGAGGATATAACTCCTGAGGCTATTCAAATTTTGTTTAATTATGCCCTTTTTCTTCTCAAAACATACCTTTAAGTAAGTTTAACACTGTAATAAGGACGTACTTTACATTTACTTTACTTCTATTCTACTTCTGTGGTATAGATGGAATGCGACACTGAACTGTCATACATCGATCCATGTCAAAGGGTACATTAATTTTTAAAATATGACTGAACGTTGTTGTTTTCTGATGTCTGAACTGTGAGCAATCAGTGATGTTCTTTACACATCAACTTAATTCCAATATTTACATGTTATAACAGTTTTATCATTTTTGATGAAAAATGAAGGAATGAGAGCACTTTTCCGGACATTTATCTTACACTGCTGCTATATAATTTTGCTTTGTTTCTGAGATTTTGACTCTTTCATTTGACAATTTAGAATTTAGCACGGTATTGTACATAAACTTACAGGCAAACAGACTTCAGACTTCTAATTTAGACAGGGCATTTGGTACACATCAATTGGCAGCTTTTTGTCTGATTGTATTATTGCAACAAGCAATTGTTGTCAAGGATTGCACATTTTAAGATTTGTGGCATTCTGTGCCGCCAAAAATAGAATGCAATTCCCCCAAAGTTTCTGTTTTGATCGTTTAGTCTTAGATTTGAAGTCAGTATTTTTGTTTTCATGAAAGCTTTGAGTGAGACTGTGTCTTAACAGGTTGTGATAAGACAAGGGCTTTCTGAGCGCGAGGCAAAAAAAAATCAGTTTGAGAAACTTTGACCAGTTTCTTTAATTTCACAGCTAAGGTGGCATACTTCTGCATACGATAATCATAAATGTTTTATGAAAAAGTTTACGAACTTCCGCGAAAAAAAGAAACAATAATTTTCACACAAAATTGAATAAACTTTAGTGAAATTAGGTGAACGTTTTCGTGAAAATATTATCTGGTCATCGAGACTATATGTCAAAATAATGCCCTGTACTGCATAAAGATAACTCAATAGTACCCTCTTTGGAATGAAGTGTGTAATATCCACCTCAATCCTCAACCACTATCCCAACGTGTCTTAAACTTATATATATTTAATTGTAACATTCAGATGGGTTACTAAATCAACGTAAGACTTCCTTTATTATTATGTCTCCCACACCACTGTGGTGGGAGACATATTGATTTACTTCTGTCTGTTTTTATGTCTGTCCGTCCGTCGGTGTATCCGAATGTCACAAATATTGTCCGCACTCTAAGTCGAATATTTCTCATCCGATCTTCATCAAACTTGAACAAAATGTGTTTGCCAATAAGTCATCGATCAAGTTCGATAACTAGCCAAATCGGCTTAGGCACTTCGGAACTATTGCTCATTAACTACAAAAAATCGCTGCCAGTTTCCGCACTTTGTTTCATTGGTGCTTGATTTAAGCCAGTATCCGCACTTTATGTCATTGGTGCATGGTTGACTCAGATACACAGCTATTCAGATGATAAGTCAGTTAATGGAGACATGCGTTTTTCTCATTCCGTATTTGTTATCTCAGGTAGTAGTCGACACTTTCGTGCTTTTTTCACTTATAACAAGAGTTTTTTTTTTTCATGAAAAGTTTTTACATTTTCACGAAAACTGTACAAATATTCGCGAAAACTATCTGTTTAAATAGATGCAGAGATATTCCACCATACACAGCATCATTCTCAGTTTTTTTTCTTTTCTTCTAAATTTGAGCCTAACTAAAATCAAATGCCTACGAAGGAGCCTTTCGATACTTTTCTGTAAAACAAAACATGTCAAGTAGCTGATGTCAATGAGGCTCACAAGCATTTGTTCACACCAAAAATAGGTCTATAGCATGGATTCCTGCATCCTCTGCTACACCTCTTGTACATACTAAAATATTGCCTATCAGGTCGGGCACATATGAGGTCAGGCATAATATCCATTTTGTAAGATTCCAAGTCAAAATAAGTGAGGCTGACAAGAGGATCGTTGATAAATCGGAATCATTCTGGTAGTTCATGTCTCAAGCACCAGTGTCGTGCAAAGAGCTACTTAAGTGCACATATAACCTAAAAAAAGCCAACGAGGAAAATGTATTTGTCGAAATTGCTGAAATGATCTGCACTTCCTTATACAAGTTAACTATTCTTGTCTATCATTGCTTGCCATCTCGTGCTTGTGTGTATTGACTCGTGTATCTGACATGTACCTTATTTCAGATACCAGCTAACTTTGTTGAGTGATATATATCACAGAATAATTAATATGTGTTGACCATGAAAACAAATTTAATGTTTTCAATCTTACTCTTCTTTGTAACACAGTTTGTATTGCATAATCAATAATTACCA
>NW_026463761.1:0-65970 GCF_021730395.1 Mercenaria mercenaria
TTTCTCATTTTCAAATTACGTTTCAGAATTGCATAAGCTGCTCCTAATTAGGTGCCATGCCAACCATACTAGCTACGTATTTGCCTAGCGGTGTATCTTGCATCAGTAGCAACTATTTCTTTCACTCTAGCAACTATCTTGGCAGACGTTGCTGTTTTCGGCTGACGGCTTTGTGGTGCATCTTCTGTTGAAATAACCCACATTTGAATTTTTTAAACCAACGATTAACTGTCGAAAAAGACATCTCGTTTTGCCCATAAACAGAACATATTTCATCAAAAATGTCTTTACACCCTATGCCAAGAATACAACGATTCTTAATAAAGAACCGTATTTCAGCGGCGTACGCTGACCTTCTTCCAACCATTTTTGTATTAGTATACATGAGTAGGCAATGTTTAGCGAGCGATAGACACAGCTAAAGTGAACGGATTGTAATGGGTGCGGTATCAATGTAAAGCAAACATGTTTATCTACCCAGTAATCTTAATTTCCTTGTTATTTCGCATTATTGAGCGAGATAACATTCTAGATGCATTCATTTGAACAATCCTCGTATTAATGTAACACTGGCATATTTAGATAAAATTATATTCGTCTTCAATATCTAATGTTCCGCAAGATAAACAGTATCTTTCGTTGCGTGGTATTCTGTTTTCGCCATATTTACCAGTTTGAATAACACCTTCGGTCCATTTTAATATTGATAGTTTCTGAGAAGGATTCATTTAAAGGCAATCTGAGCCTTGGGCTTTATTAGACTTAAGGGATTTCACAGTCATCTTGATCTCTTCACCTGTTATAAGTTTATTTATTTCTCGGAATCGACAATCCATAGAATTAAAATCATGATCATTGCAAAGTATATTGGATTCTTCATTTTGTGACTGAAATATGCTATTTGACAAATTTTTAAAATATTTCATAAATCCGTCTACATATATGTCATTTTGTGGCATATCAGATTTCTTTTTCCTTTGGGTTTATAAAAAAATTTCTCACTAACCAACTATACTCTTCTTGTATTTACAGAAAAATATCTTCTAGCTGTATTTTTAAAGCTATTAAATGCATTTAAAGGTTTTAAATGAATGTGCTTTGCTGTTCTACAATCAACGTCGAACCAGTCTGCATCATTTGAGGAATGACGATCCAAGAACGAGACCTGTTGTTTTGGTTTAAACGTATTTTATTTATAAGTCATTACATGAATAATATACAACAACAGAAATACGGGAATTGGGCAGTATGCTAATTAGCTAATTAGACCTGTTGTTTTGTCGTGAATGTTTTAGAAAATATCTCCAATTACACTGGTAATGCCATCTAAAACTCTATTTACTGACAATCGTTCGCTCATATCAATATTGTCTTTTAAAGTATTATTCCATTTGTATTTAAGTCCAGTACTATCGGGTAATACAGAAGTGCTATAATTCGTATACAATAAAAAAAAGAACGGGAGCGTGATCACTCTTAAACGATCACAAATATTAAAATCGTTTTTAATACCCATTCGGTTGTTAAAGTCACCAGTAAATACACTGTATCTAGATTTACGAAATCATTTACATTATTTTCTAAACATTCAAATAAATCAACATTTTCTGAGTTATTTGCAGGGGAGTCCTCACCCCAGAGATATAAACCACAAATATAAATTTCATCCGCTATATGAAAGAAGTTTTTATCTAGTTTCACCCAGACTAATGTACCTTATCTATTTTCAGCAATACTAATACCATCGGAAAGTGACCCTTTATTTATTATACAAATTGTGAATTACGTAACCGGATAGTTAAATATTACTGTTTCTTGATGCAAATGTTTCATAAAGAAATATAAAATCGTGTTTTAATAATAAGTCTACCAGATCTATATTGTGTCTTTTGGCTTTAATCAAACCATTGATGTTCCACTAAAGGATAATCAGTTCATCCTCGGCGCATTCCTAGTCTTTTACTGGTTTGCCATCAATGTACAGCGTATCATATGTTATCCAGGCTGTCTTCCCTTGGTCTCTGGCCGCTTTCATTTCTGAACAAGTCGTTTCCTCCCATCGACAACTTCCTTTGGTAATTGCTCATTCATGTAGTACTTAGTACCGGCAAGTTATTTTCACTGTCTTCGCACTAGATCTTTCTCCTTGTACAGCGTGATTCTGGCAACTATACTGCGATTGCGGCCATTTGTGTTGCTGCCTTTACAGATATTTGTCAACAAGATCTTGAGCAATTTTCATATCAACTGCCATAAATTGTCTTAATTTTACCTCTGTTTCCTCATTTTTCTCCGACGTGGCCTCTGGTATATTGGAGAAAACAAGATTTTTCCGCATAGATTATTACTGTAAATATGTCATCTCTTCTTGTAATTCTTCCTTTTGTTTTTCCAATGTTGTGACTTTACTCACAGCCTGCGCAAGTGCAAAATCAATATAATCCGTTTTCTCCTCTATGCTGGTCATTCTATCCTTCGTTATTATGTCCATATCATGTAGTTTGCACCAGATTTTCTTAAGTTTACTGTCGAACCCATCCAATTTCTTTTCAAACTTTGCAAGTGTTTGAAGTTTAGTATCCATGCTTGAAATTTTCATGTCAATCTCTTCATAAATGCCATCAGATCGGCATTACTTATCGTCACACTTTGTTTAAGGGCGAAGGTGTGTATCTCTAGGTTTTGAGCCAGTCAAAGTCTGATCATGTAATCCGCTCGAAAGATTAAACACGTTATCGTCATTATTTTCCGTATTATGATAAAGAATACCGTTTGTTTCATTTAGAACATCGCTCACTACCATGGGGATACAACTTTTACTAGAATTTGAACGATATCTTCCCGACTTTGGTGTTTGTATATTGTACTCACACTGACTACAGTTTTTCCATTTTTCATTTCTATTTCGTTTACTTTTCCCCAAGAAAATTTATCTATGACAGATATAGAAACCGTACGGACTCCAAACCTATGATCGCTCGATTGACGAGCAAACGCTCCCACCAGCATGTCATTCGGTCAAACATGAGGGGCGTGTGTAATGTATTGTTTGATTGAATGATTTAGACAAGAAATTATTTTCTAAGAGTCAGCTTTATTTGAAGTTTCGAAAACGGAAATATTTTAAAATCTGAATTGAAAATATTTGTTAACCATGCTTTAAGATTTTCATTTCAAATGATGAAAGTTAACATTGTAGAAATGACTCTTTAGCCCGATCCAATTGCTTTGTTTTCTTTTATTTTGTTGCTGTTGTTTTGTTCTGTGTTAAAACGATATGCTTGTTTTATTTTTATATGAAATAAAGAGCAATCAAATATGACTAGAATAAAAAAAATAATAAAGTTAGCAGTAAATTGACCGGACGGCATATCAAATCGCTTCGGCTGTTATATCAAGTGGTCTGGAAATTGAAAACCTTTGACAAACAAGCTTATGATAATGTTGAAAGTATCCTTTAAAGGGCCACTACATAAACCCGAACGAGTATTTCATGAAAACCAGAGTTTGCAGCAGAAACTTCATATTTATAGAAAATATGACCCACTGCATCGGATCTGATCAAATAGTCGTGTATATGTTCAAGAATAACCAACAAATATACAAAAACCTTTTGCCAATTTCAGACCAAAAGTATGTTTTTCGACTGCTTACGAACCCGTCCTGCATCTTCGAAACGAGGCCATAATTTTTAAATTGATCCAACGATAACGTGATGTTTACAATTTTGTAACAAAAGCTTCATAAAAATCATTCTTATAATACAGGTAATATACAGCTATACTACAAGTTTTCGGGTGGACAATTTAGGCCCTACCTGCATAAATATGTTTTCACAACTTGATCTGCGAACAGTTACGTATGCAGTCAATCTCTTTTCACCAAAGTTTTAAAGATATAGACTAACTTACACTGTAGAAACGAAATGTGATTGAAATTTACCTAAAGACACTGATTTATGTACGTATTGCTACATTAATTCAATAAAATTCTATTCATTAAACATATTGTCTTGGCCTAATAATATGTCACTGTCAGTTTGAAACTAAATTCTTGTATATCTTGTATTCCATGCAAATCATGTATAATTACTATCATGGAAATATAAAAAGAAATACAGTTATTTTATGGCGCGTCTTTAAACGGATATTCGTTTGAATTAATTTCAAAGTCATGTGATCCCGAAGAATTTATGATCTATTACGTATTATATTATGTATATAAGCAAATATAAATAAGTGAATGAGTGAATATGCAAACAATTAAATTTGAGTCTAAAATGATATTTTGCAGCCAGAATATACATTAATTATACATTCATAAATAAAATTCTTGATTAAGGCCTATCCAGTACACAGATAACAGATATCTTTTTCTATTTTTGGTAATACCAATGTGGTCTCTTTCGCTGTGCTACCTTTTATATCAAGCACAAATTTGAAAATATATATTTTCTGTATTTTCAGTCAGAACAAAGAAACAAATGAGGACAAAGGTATGCTAATTAGTTAACTTCTTTAATTACAAGCCTACTATTCAAATTGAAAATGTAACCATCTAAACTTATGTAAATCTTTTATAACGGCCATTTATATGTTAACAAGAAGCTTTAGCAATTTGGATTTTAATCAAAGCTTTATATGATGATTTCGTTACAGTACAGCAGGACAGCCAACCGTTACAGCCATACGTTACAGTAATAGAAATTAAAACCAAGTAAGACTTTTCTTTCTCATATTGTTTGACCCACTGTTGTTACGGAAACACAGGACGTTGAGTTGTTTTGACCAAATTTTACATTGAAAATTGAATAGCGTTTGTAACGCTTTACTCGAGGCAAAAGACTTGAACGAATCTATATTCAACGATCGTTAAATACATTATCCTCCGTGGTAGCGATAAAGCTTTTATTGCTGCGGCGGCCCGTGTACGATTCTCGATTCTGGCATTCTTTTCTTGATTTGGCATTTTAAAGACTGTTTAGAAATAATAGCCGCCGGTTTCTTGTTGCCACGCCGGTATTTGGCAAATTCAGCCCATATTTATACGCGCTTTACAAAAATGAAAATTGCCTTAGATTGTTAAGTTAACCTATCTTTTTTTAAAGTTACATGTAGTATGTTTAGATATGATATCATTACTGGCTTTTCGTAGATAAGTACGAGGAAATTGTATTGGTCTTTTGCCAAAGCAAAATGCGTTGTCATGGCAAAAATTTTCCATGGCAAGAAAATTCATCATTTTGCCATGGCATTTTTTTTTTCATTTATCTTAAAAAAAGATTATAACTACCTTTAAACAGGTGTAAAGGTAGAAAAATGATGTCCAATGTCAGTACCTCAGTCTTTTTTATTTGCCATGGCAATTCTGTTTCTGCTTGTATTGTACTTCGTAATCACTTAAATTAAAATCTTCCTTAAAAATATTTTAAAAAAAAATGGCCATGGCAGAATCTTTGGTCAGGATAAAATAAGCGAAACTTCACAATATGATACTTTATCTAGTTCACATATGGACTAAGTGTGTTTTTAAGTGGTATCGCACCACATTACAGCGGACATTCATAGTTTTATTGAGCAAGCCATTTCATTCTGATATAAAATTTTGACAAAAAAATCGGCAAATATACGCGAAAATGACATCTATAAAAAACTACAAGCCCACTAAAAGGAAACTTTACGTTTTCAGTTTTTCACAATATTGTGTTGAAGACAAACTGTCCATCCGATTTTTGGGCGTAAAACGAAACGTTTTATCGACGTTGCTTGTTGTTTGCATCGTTGCACTTTGGACGTTTACATTATATCTTAGGTCCATTTCAATTGTATTCATGAGCCAACAACTTTGGGAAATAATTATGCATCAGTCTTTCTAATATTGACGCACTACCACCTATCTGTGTTTCACGCAAGGACATTTTCCTTCCTTTTTAACGACAAGTCGCTACTTAACTGACCGCGATACACGGAACGTAATTTTGACATCACCGATCTAGGAAATATGATCTTTCCTTTAATTTATGTTCATTTAATATTTCTTTTTTTTTTTGTCTCGTTCCCGCTGAATTTGCAGTCAGCGTCCTTAATCCCGCCCTTTATTCGCACCTGTATTCTGTCTGTCACGTTGCGCGTATGAGTATTTTAGTAATGACTGTTTCGCATACGCACCAAAAACTGAACCGGGGAAAAAAAGAAATAGAATGTAGCTAAATGACATCGAGTCAGGCCGGAATGAAAACATTCGTGAATTGAGTAGATTTTTTTTCTTGCATGTAAATCACTTTTCTCTAATATTAGTCTATTTTTTTAATGCTGCACGACTACTTAAACAGGCGTACAGATTCATCGTGCAATGCCACAGTAAAATGTGTAAATCTCTAAGAAAACCAACTGTATAATATTCCAAGCAGTCATTCTCGTTTATGATTATGTGTAGTCAAAAATATTGCCTACAATAAGTTTTACTACAGAGTTACGCAAATCCTTTGTCTTCTTATACGTGGCTTAACATGTATTTGAACTATATTTTTTCAGTTAAATCGCTTATGCATCACTGCAAAGTTAAAACTGTAAAAAATCGCGAACATCGGTTTCTTTAAAATACCTGCATGCTTATCTGAATTTGAACTTATCTTCTGTTAGTTTCCAATCATATTTTACCCCCAGATTATTAATAATAGACAGACCTATCATAAATAAGTGCATTTTTGCAGTTAGAAGTATTAACGACAAAGCCAGCATCGTAAAAAGAAAACTTTTTAAAAACCTATATTACGCTGAAGTAAAAAAAAGTAAGACATGCAAAATATTTCACATCTTTTCCTGAATATAACCAGTCTTATATTATTTCCATTATAGGTTAAACGGTATGTATACAAAAAAATCACAAGATACTCTCATGTTTAGCCATTTAAAGGCATTGGCCTACAGATTTTTGCTTGAAGTTCAGTCATGATTTGACCATTAGAACACTATTTTTAGTTTCTAATCTGTCTTAAACTACCAAATCAAGAGAGTAGTTTTAAAACCTTAAAAAATATAGCAATAATTTTTCATATCTATGTTTTTTTCTTTTTCGTTGTCGTAGGTCTAGAGGTCAATGCCTTTAAAAGAAGTTTACTAAAACATGTACTGCGTGAAATCATTATTATCAAAACTGATGACTGAATTTCCATAACTCATGACTGTTCAAATAAATCACAAGTCTTGTCGGCGTCAGGGAATGAAGGCATGATACATGTATGTTTTAATGACACAACATGATTCTTCCAATACATGTACCATATTTCAGTAAACTGTGCTAGATCACTATATACATTTTCGTACACTGTTCGGAAGATGTAAACGTCAAGCTGGAAACGTAATTGACATTCGGCTTGAATATGCGTAAATAGCGGGTCTTCTCGACAGATAGGGAAGCAGACGTTTCTTCTTTGTATTTTGGCGGGAAAACAGCATGTGCCTTCCATGATGTTCCTTCGGTAATGACCGAATGCTTATAGAAAATTACGTTTTGGCGTTATATTTTTCGTCACAGGCTCTTATGATTTTTTTTATTCGAGTATTTAATATTATATTCATGGTTTCAGAAATAAGAAAGGATGTTAACGATTAAACACTAACAGATATGTAATGACGATTGTTTCACTTGTTCTGGTGACTCACTTCTTGAAGTGCTGGGTTGGAAGCTGTAAACGAACATGTCTTACGGATGAGCTTATAATAAATCAGATGGGTGGGGTTTAGACATTTTTCCGTTTTAACGGCAAATTTTCAATGCTGAATGAAGCAAGTTGGTGACTCTTAGACGTTTTTGAGATGTATAAAGGGAAAACGGTAAATTCCACAGACTATCTCCATCTTTCGATTTTTGTACATTTAGTAATTGTAGGTGGTGGGAGTTAGTAGAAAATTCATAATTATAGGTAGTGGGGTGGAGGAAAATCAAAAATCATGGGAAGTGGGGTTGGAGGAAAATTAAAAAAGTATGGATATTTGTTTTTTAATGTTCTTTTAAGAAGTGCCTTCCGACCCTCCCATACAATTAATTCTGGAACTGTCCTTATAACATTCACTTACTTTTATCAACTACGCACGATACGATATCAAAGTTTACAATTAATTTACTCTTAGTTATATCTCCTCATAGAACGAAGAACAAACACATGTATAGATATCAAATTGCTATGGCGCGCTTTACGTACATGGCATCTAACGTCAAACCGTTGAGTTGTACGTCCAAAAATCTGAAGGACAGTTTGTCTTCAACACAATATTGTGAAAAACTGAAAACGTAACGTTTCCTTTTTTATTTGACATTTCATTTGCAAATTGATCACTTGAGCCGAAATTCAGACTTTTCATGGGTCTGTAGATTTTTAAAGATGTCATTTTCGCGTATATTTGCCGATTTTTTGTCAAAATTTTATATCAGAATGGAACATGATTTTCTTTACCAAATGATAAATGCCCGTTGTAATATGGTGCGATACCACTTACAAACACGGTAGTCCCAATATACATTAAATAAAGTTTCAAAATATACAGTTTCGCTGATTTTAAATCATAATTAGGCATTTTAGAGGACTCAAAACGGCAGTATTTCGACATTTTGGCGCCCTTAGTTGTGACGTTCGTGATGTCATCACTGATAACGCATTGCTGCCAAGACGACGGAAAAATAGTTCAGATCCATAGTGCTACAGTTGGTCCAACTTTCAACAGAATTTGAGGGAATGCCATATTTGACGAATAAGGTATCGACCACCTTAAGTACCTTATGACGGCATATTTAGATTGACAAGCGCAGAATCTTTCTAATAGATTTTCTCGCTAACTTTTGGATAAATGCTAATTGATTTTCAGTAGCAAGGAGTATTTTCCTTTTTTAAATATATGAAATGGGCAAGCATTTGTACGCGGTTGTTTATTTGTTATCACGATTCATAAATACTCAATTTTTATAGCGTATATAACAACGCTATGACTTTTAGGAAAGTAATTTTTATTGGATAAAATAAACAGTACAGTTTCTTATTAATTTATTATCTACATAGCATCTGGCTACATAGATTTTGCTACTATTGTCACACAGTGTTGATTTATAGGTTTGAAGAATGATAACTATTATTATGGACCGTGACTGCTTATTAAAGACGATTACAGAAATAAGGATTGACATAAATGCAGTTTTCTGTAAAAATGGAAGAATGCCGAAATCGTATACGGAGAATATGTTATTAACTGGTTTTCAGTACGGGTCCACTATCTTATGTCAGTACTCTTGGTAGTTTGAAGTATTCTCCTAACACAATGCATTGGAACATGTCTAAACCGAACATGCTCGGACCACAAAAAATATGTTCGGATTAGAGGGGTTTTCGGATTAGAAAGGTTTCTATTTTAGAATGAGACATTATGCTGTTTGCCACACATGAAGTGTAAATTTATCTTTTTGTGTACAGACTAATAAAAATGATCATGTTATTAGCAGCTTGTAGGTTGCTTTAGTGTTATGTAGATTTCATTTTAATTCAACTTCTTAGTATCACTTGTAAACATTTCTCAGCACTCCTACATTCTCAGAAAATGTAATGATCGGATTTAGTACCACTTTCAGTGTTTAAATGAACAAATTTCACAAAAAGTTTGAGGAAGGTTCAGATAAATATGGATCATTGGCAGTACTTCTTGCACGTATGTCTATTCTTACAAATTTCTGTTCAAACAAACTGAACTTGCTTCTTTCACATTTGTGCTTTTTGCATGGATCCACATAGCAAAACTCTGACAATGGCATGACTTTTGATTAGCATTGTTGGGGCCTATTGATGTTGACACCTTTATAAAGAGTAATAGCTAAAATTGTAAGCAGACAGAAAAATGTCAAAGGTGAGCAAGATTTACACCAGATACATTGACTAAGGTTCAGATTAGAAAGGTAGAGTTTTATGTAATTAGATATAAAAACTGCAAAAGTTTGTTCGGTTTTCGGAGTAGAGAGGTTTCGGATTACAAGGGTATTTTTACAATAGTGAATGAATAAGAAAAAATGGGACCAAATAATTTGTTCTGTTTAGAAAGGTTTTCGGATTAGAGGGGTTCGGATTAGGAAGGTTCCAAGTAATTTTGTCTGACGAGCTCAATTTTTGACATTGATCTACCAACCGGGTTTTGGCGCGTTGCATTTTGTCTCATCGCCACTTGCATATATGCCATGTTTTAATTTGATACCTATAATGTTTTTGGAAGTTATGCCAACCTTTAGGCTTCTGACATGAGATGTCATATTTTACCTTTCAACTCAACTTGTGACCTCGTTTCCGAAACTAGTTGTTTTTAAAGGAATGTCGTATAAAGGTTTTATCGTCTCGCCGACTCGACAGAATGACACCTTTTTGTCATGTTGCTGTGCTGCAGTATTATTGGGCCAAATGCATGCTGATATGGCAGCTCGACAGACATTTGCACGATAAAAAACAACGACAAATAAAGGATAAATATTGGTAATTTTACAGATTTACATTTCGAGATCTGTTGTTCTGCTACCTATGATATTGTTGTGGGTTAACCCCATCGACATGATAACATGACACTTGTATATTTTATAAGGATGTGATCAAGCTTGTTACGACTAGACAGATCTAAACTATATAAACATGATTATGCATTTAAATACTGTCATGTGGATTTCTACGAAAACGTATAGAGTAAGCATGTTTGAATAAAATATTTCTTTTTCATACTGATTATGTATCTGACAACATTTTTATTTAATACCCACACGAGTATTTATACAAGCTTTCATAATTACGCATGCCTGCGTTAAATTACTAGTATACGTATATTTATATATATTTACTCGAACACTTTTGTTTAAGTGCAGGTAGAATGTGCGTGTATTTATTCGTAATTTTTATACGTGAATTGTAATATGTAGAAACATGCAAATATGGATGTGCACGTGTAAATTTATATGTACAAGCATTATGCAGGAGCATGTATATATACACGCACAGGTGTATATAACCTTGTATTTAAATTTTTACGTGTGCATGTAGAAAAGTTGTGCATGTAGAAAAATACATGTTGAAGTATATATTGAATCGTGCAAACATATTTTAATATACAAACACGCAAGGCAAACCTTCGACCCAAATGGTATAGTGTCTGAATTTACCATGCGTAACCAAGTACTGTTGAAAACGGGAATTACTTTTCTAAAATCTGTTTGTGACAACACTTGGATTTTAATTGAGAAATAATATATCTCATCATTCTCATTTAATGCTTTGTCGTTAAATAAAATCATTTTTGGAGTTAAAATCCAAAGGAATTATATCACGAGGGCGTACACGATGATTTTATTCAAGAGCAAGTCATAAAATGAGATTTTCTTTCGACTTTAACACGTTATTAAAGAGTTTTGCTTACATCGTTGAAGATATTCACTAAATATTTGCCTGTTCCATGTGATTTTCCCTTAAGAGCGCACCGCTACGACGGTTTACGCTTGGCGTATAAACTCTGACGTACAAACTGTGTTGTTTTGTATAATAATGTATAGTTTCAGTCTTTTTTGTTTAATATGGAAATAAATCGGATCGTGCTAGAATTTGCTATAATGAATGTGAAGGTCATAAAATGACCATATTTATATGTTTTAAGTATGTATTTACGTACATTTTATACCACAGACATATATATTCTCTTTTCTCTACAAAACAGTATTTATGAAAGTAAATAATATGTGAGTAGCCAAAAAAGCGGTCCTACATATATATGATTTGTCATGGAGAGGCTGATGGACTCTGTATTGAATAAACGGCCGGCGACATACGCTTACTTACTGCAGCACCGGTAACTGTCGCACTAGCGTTTAATGTTGCAAGTACCGTCAAAATTCGCAAGAATGAAATTAAATGTTGCATCCGCCGTTAAATGTAGAAAAATCATCTGTCCCTATTATTCGCACTTTTAACGTTAAATGTCGCAATAATGTGTTCACTGATACATGTCGTAACCTGAATGTTGATGAATGTCGAGACTGCCTATTGAAAACAACTAAGACCTGTACTTATAATCCATTATGTAATAGGCTTCAATCTTCTTGTATAAGAGTGCAATACCTTGGTGGCAAGGCCTTAATGTATCGAATAAATCATACATTTTTCAGTCGACATAAGATGTCAAGTGATCGAGACATGATGCCATGCGCTCGAATTGATAGGTCGAGTAATGGAGATAAAATGTCGTGCTCTCATGATGGGATGTCGTGCAACTGAAATAAGATGTTTTGCGCTCAAAATATAATGTCATACTGTCGATGTATATGTCGCGCACTCAGTATAAGATATAGGATGCCTTAAGATCGAAGTAAAATGTATTGCGCTCGAGGTAAAATGTCGTGCCCTCAAGTAAATATATCGTGTGCTGGAGACGTAGAACGCTCGGGATATATTTCCTTTAAACGGGAGAGTTATGATGGTCTATATATAGTAAAATAGTGTGAAGGTTTAGTTGCAAAGCTAAAATATTACGGGAGTTTGTTTCTAGGTATTTTACTATTTTATTGACCTGTCAAAATGCATACTGATTACATGGCCGATCCACAGAACATCTTAATCTTTGGTTGATCTTCGGTACATTTCACGTGTATACGAGGTACGAAAGTAACGAAAGCTCAGTGGCCACTGTCAATAGCTTGAAACCTCGAGGTCTTAAGATCGAAACCGTGTAGTGTCTGTATTTTATTTCACAAACAGTTGGTGCATGTACAGTTTTTATCCAATATTTCCTCCATTATATTTTACAACTATATTTTATTTTTATCACTTCTTTTAATTCCCATTCTTTTATATTAATTTCATTCACGGTTTATTTCAGTATATTACAAATTTCATAAATATTAATTAAAACAAGCTATATTCAGTTTCGATTGCTAAAATTTCTGCATGAAACATATTTTATCGTGAAGCCTGTGAATTTTGATCTTCACGTGTCCCTTTGTAATTTAAAACATATAAATCAATAAACAACTAAAAATGAAAATGAAAAACAAAATGTTCTCGCTTATGGACTCAACCGGCGATTTACAGCATATTAGCCATGTGTTGTAACCACTGAGCCACCGATACGAACGACGGGTACGGGTTTCACTTACAATACTAACAATAATATTATAACACTTAACCAAAATGTCTTCCCGTAAAACATGTCATGTGCATAGCATTGAAGCTGGGCTTATTGTTTTAATATAAAATGCACAGAATGTGCGGTATGCAAATTTGACAGGTAAAAATAAAATAAAAAAAAAAATAAAAAAATAATCCTACACAATAAATACATTCATGTGCGTGTACACATACGCAGCATATACACTAAAGACTATTTGATTTTGAATTTTAATACTTGTATTTAAAGCAACTTCCGACGAAATAGAACATTTGGCTCTTGTTATATAGAAAATGGAAATCTATGACCATGCACTAGATTTTGAAATTAAGAGTGTTTCATTGTCAAGACGTAACTCGACGACTTTTTACAATGTCATGCAGTCTCCCTGACATGTTGACTGCTATCTCAGCGTGTTCTTGTGCTTTAATAAATAGAACTTCGTCTATGTAGCAACAAGATAAAATTCAATGAAAACTTAATAACGTTATGTTGCAATCCGATAATACTGGAACTAAACACAGTTGTTTGTCTTTAAAACGTCAGGATGTTTTTCTTGTTTCCCACACTTTGATTAATAATTTAAGGTAGTGCCTAAATTGTCAATTTATCATCTTGAATAGCTTTCAGTGTAGCTGTATTATATCAGTATATAAGGTTAATTTTCACGAAGTTCATGTGGAGAAAATAGTAGGCCACTAGTCTGTAGTCTTTATAGTATAAATATAAGACCACATTATGTAAGAAATAATAAGTTCCCATACGTGGTTTATCGTCGAATAACGCGAGTTTAGAGTTCTTATGCGTAAGAATATATCACGAAGGCCGTAGGACTGAGTGGTATATTATTTCGCATAAGAACTAAAAACTCGGGTTATTTAACGATAAATCACACTTGGGAACTTATTATTTCGATTCTTACACGACACTCTAATATCGACAGTGTTAGAAAAAAAAATGGTAACTACTTTTTACGACCGTGCTACGCACCTGAATCGGATAACGTCATTACATGCGAGTGGTTTATTGTAGAATAACCCCAGTTAGATTTTGCTCTACATGTATGTAGGTTATTTGCTGGTCGTGTTAGAATTTGATTTATACATGATTTATCATGACTGTCATATTGATTTAATGATGATGATATTGAATGCTTAAATCTGTTTAATTTAGGCTTACTCACCGTTTAACAACAAGTAAAAGTCAGATTTTAGTCCAGAAAATTATACATTATTTTATAATATAAATAGTAACATATTTCAGCATTCAAGTTTATACTAGAAGTTAGCAACGTAGATATATCAATTTGATTTTTGTAATGTAGTGTGGCACCGTATAATCTCGCAACTCCACTAAATTTCGCAAGTAACGTTAAATATCGCAAGGTTGCCGCTAAATATATTCAATAATTTTGAGATAAGAAAAGAGTGTCTGCGTGCATTGAGTATGCATTAAATGTAATATGGGAATGTCTTATCAGTACGATACTGTCCTGAACTGTATAATTGTTTTTCAATAATGTCGTGCCATAGTTTCGTTATTGATTTGATTTTTAAAGGCGGTATTCACCAGAGTACTAAAATTATTAAGGTGTAAACCACGGACTTGTATGGAGTCCTTTTTCTACGACATGTAACATTAATCATCATAATTATGTCACATTGTCGCGCAAAATTTTTATTGATTTTAGGTTGATGCAAGACTTCCAGTTGTGAAAAAGTGATAGATCTAGACCATCATAACTCTCCCGTTTAAAGGAAATATAGCCCGAGTGTTCTACGTCTCCAGCACACGATATATTTACTTGAGGGCACGACATTTTACCTCGAGCGCAATACATTTTACTTCGATCTTAAGGCATCCTATATCTTATACTGAGTGCGCGACATCTATATCGACAGTATGACATTATATTTTGAGCGCAAGGCATCTTATTTCTTTATTTGTCTTATCACGTCTCGATCACTTGACATCTTATGTCGATTAAAAAATGTATGATGTATTCGATACAGAAAGGCCTTGCCACAGAGGGATTGCACTCTAATATGTTGGAAGACAATCAATGGCAAACTGATGCACATGTAAGAAATGCAAACTGCACCGATCCTTAAAATGTTGCCTATGCACAAACGAGACTTAAATCTGTTCATGAAGTGTTTCTGTGTACCAGTGAAGCTGTAGAAAACAACTGATTTCCTGTCAAGTGATCATGAGATTTATTTCTGTGTTGAGGTGCCTTCGTGGTGGAGAGGTTAAGGTCGCTGACTTTAAATCACTTGCCTTTCATCAATGTAGTTTTGACCCTCACTCGGGCGTTGAATTCTTCAAGTGAAGAACCCATCTAGCTGGCTTACGGAAGGTCGATGGTTCTACCCAGGTGCCCTCTGATGAAATAATGCACTGAAGGGCACATGAGATCTTCCTCCACCATCAAAGCTGGATAGTCGCCATATGACCTCTAATTGAGTCGGTGCGACCCAACAAATTTCTGTGTTGTAAGTTTAGTAAAGATCAGAAGGCGACTATTCGTCTTAAGAGACTAAGTTGTCCTTATTGCACTTTTTCAAAGACCGAGCGGGCATCCTGATATTAAATTTACTTTAAGTTTTTTGACTTTATCTCTTAGTATTACATTATTATCCTCCCTGTCCAAAATGACCCCCACCCTCAGTCCTCAATCCATATCCCACACATCAATCACCTCCTCTCTTAAAAGCCTTAAAATAACTTGTTTACTATGGTTTAGATTCCTGTATTGTTGTTATTGTTGTTTTTATTATTATTATTAATATTATTATTATTACTGTTGTTGATGTTGTTGTTATTATCATTATCATTTATTCCCTTCCTAACACCCACCACACCCCTATCCCACACCTCAAATACACAATGACATTACCATTCCGTATCCTTTTAGTGGAACATTTATAATCTTCCTGTTAGAAAAACTGTCCCTATTTCAAAATAATTTAAAAGCATAACAGGTTCAAACAAACTACAAAGGAAAGCTAGCAATCTAGGGTCATCATGGTCTTCTTCTTTCAATATGTACAAGCAATTATATGTAGTATATAGATAATTATACATGTTACGATTGCTGCCTTTAAAATGTACACATGTAATAGAATGTAATAGAATGTATAACTTATGTTGAGCTCAAAGCTAACATTACTTTATTTTACTATTGAAGATCTAAATCTATTACATAATGGATTATGAGTCCATGTCTTAGTTGTTTTCAATAGGCAGTGTTGACATTAAACGTTCATGAAACGACATATATCGGTGAACAAATTGCGACATTTTACATTGAAAGTGCGACCTATAGGGGCAGATGATTTTGCTACATTTAACGGCGGATGCAACATTTCATTTTTGCGAAGTTTGCCAGTACTTGCAAGATTTAATGCAACAATTATTGGTGCTACAGTAAGTAAGCGTATATTGCCGGTCGTTTATTCAATGCAGAGTCCGTCAGCCCATCCATGGCAAATCATATATATGTGGGACCGCTTTTTTGGCCACTCACATATGATTTCCTTTAATGAATACTGTTTTTGTGGAGAATAGAGAATATATATTTCTTTCCAAACATTTCCAAAATGTACGTAAATACATACGTTTTGATACTTAAAACATATAAATATAGTCATTTTATGACCTTTGCATTCATTTTAGCAAATTCTAGCACAATCCGATTTATTTCCATATAAACGAAAAAGACTGAAACTACACATTAATATACAAAACAACACAGTTTGTACGTCAAAATCTACACGCCAAGCGTAAAACGTCATAGCGGTGCGCTGTTAAAAGAAAATCAAATAGAAAAGAAAATTATTTAGTGAATATCTTCAAAGATGTAGACAAAACTCTTTAATAACATGTTAAAGTCGAAAGAAAATATTTCATGTTATGACTTGCTCCAGAATAAATTCATCGTTTATGCCCTCGTGATATTATTCCTTCGCATCTCAACTCCAAAAATGATTTTATTCAACGACAAATAATTAAATGAGAATTATGAGAGATATTATTTCTCAATTAACGTCCAAGTGTTGTCACAAACAGATTTTAGAAAAATAAGTTATTCCCGTTTTCAACAGTGCTTAGTAACGCATGGTAATTTCAGAATCTATACAATTTGGGTCGAAGATTTGCTTTGCGTGCTTGTATAATAAAACATGCGTGCACGTTTCAATATATACGTCAACATGTACTTTTTTATACATGCACACGTAAAAATGTAAATACAAGCTTTTATACACCTGTGAGCCTATATATACATGCATTTGTCATAATGCTTGTACATATAAATTTACACGTGCATATCCATAATAGTATTTGCATGTTCCTAATATTACAATTCATGTATAAAAATACGAATAAATACACGCACATACTACCTGTACTTAAACAAAAGTGTTCAAGTAAATATATATTAATAGACGTATACTAGTAATTTAACGCTTGCATGCGTAATTATAATTGTTTGTATAAATACTCGTGTGGCTATTAAACAAAAATGTTGTCAGATACATAATCAGTATGAAAAAGTAATATTTCATTTAAATATTCTTACTCTATACGTTATTTGTAGAAATCCATATGACAATATTTAAATGCATATTCATGTTTATATAGTTTGTCTAAAACTGTTTACGTTAATAATCTGTCTGTCTGTCTGTTTTATATAAGTCTGATAGTCCAATTTGTGACGTTATTATCCCCTTTGTTTTATTTTCAGTCTGTCATTACTTCCAACTCTAGGTGGACCTATCTAGTGGTAACACGCTAGACTGTCAACCTAAAGGTCCTGGGTACTTCCCACCATTACATTCGTCTGGTCATATCCTTAAAAAATATACATGTGTCATATTATCATGTCATTAGGGCTTACCTGCAACAATATCATAGGTAGCAGAACAACAGATCTCGAAAAAAATAATCTGTGAAATCTTTATTCAATATTTGTCGTTTTTTATCGTGCAAAAGTCTGTCAAGCTGTCATATCAGCGTGCATTTGGCCCAACAATACTGCAGCACATCAACACGACAAAAAAGTGACAGAATCGAGTCGGCGAGACAATAAAACAGGTGTACGACATTCCTTTTAAAAATCTAGTTACGGAAAAATGGTGTAAGCATTTATGTCAATTCTCATTTCTTTTAATCATCCTTAATAAGCAGCTGCTTATAATGTTTATTATGTCAGTTTTTTACTCAAAAAATAGTCACGGTCCATAATAGTCATTATCATTCTTCAAACCTATAAATCAACACAATAGTGGCAAAATCTATGTAGCCAGATGCTATGTACATAATAAATTGATTAGAAGCTGTACTGTTTATTTTGTCCAATAATAATTACTTTCATTAAGTTGTTGAAGTTAATAATATACGCTATTTTAAATTAAGTATTTATGAATCGTGATAACAAATAAACAAATGCGTACAAATGCTTGCTCACTTCATATATTTAAAGAAGGAAGTACAAAACTATTCCTTGCTACTGAAAATCAATTAGCAATTATCCCAAAATTAGCGAGAAAATCTATGTAGAAAGATTCTGCGCTTGTCAATTTAAATGCGCCATCATAAGATACTTAAAATTCATTCTGTTTCTGCTTGTATTGTACTTCATAATCACTTAAATTAAAATCTTCCTTAAAAATATTTGAACAAAAAATGACCAAATCTTGCCATGTCAGATTATTGCCATGGCAGAACCGTGCCATGGCAAAAAATTGTCATGCCAAATTTTTCATGGCTGAATCTTGCAGTGGAAAAATTGCCATGACAAAATAAAAAAAAAAATGAGTGACTGACATTGGACATCATATTTCTCCCTTTACACCTGTTTGAAGGTAGTTAAAATCATTCTTTAGGAAAAATGAAAAAAATGCCATGGCAAAATGATGAATTTTCTTGCCATGGCAAAAGACCGCTTTGCAATGGGAAAATCATGCCATGTCAAATGCAATTTTCTCGTGCTTATCTACGAAAAGCAAGTAATGATATGATATCAAATCATATTAACTTTAAAATAGATAAGTTAATGTAAAAATTTAAGGCATTTTTCATTTTTGTAAAGCGCGTATAAATATGGGCTGAATTTGCAAAATACCGGCGTGGCAAAAAGAAACCGGCGGCTATTAAATAAGAACTCATTTTTCACTTATGTTCATAATTGGACTGAACTTCAATTTTAAAAAAAAAGATCATTTTAGCAAAATATTTGAAGGTACATTGTTTGAACTTACACATCACGAAATTGAGATTCCCTGAATTCCATCTACAGATAAAATTAATCTGATGATAGTATAAGTTTAATCAAATTAAAAATGTATTTTGTCCATCTTACTCGGATTGGGGTAGGATGGAAATTTGTCACCTACTCTCTTCCCCAGTCAGCACCCTAGCAAAAATTCTGTGCCAAAATGAGCTTCAAATATATATCAAGTTCCACAATCAAACGCTGGAAAAGAACAAATACCAAAAAAAAAAAAAGAAAAAAAAAGAAAAACGTTATTAATATTCAAACTTTAATTAACATCGCATTTACATAAATAAAAGTAACATAGCATGAAGCATGTATAAATACTTTCTTAACAACATCGATACCGGTATGGAAGATAAGATAAAGCTTGTGCTAATTAGAGTAACCTTAATTCTGACTATACGTAGATAACAAGTATGGCAAATGCGGTATTGCACTGGTCAGATATTTGTCAATCAGAATAATATATTGCCTGTAACAGTCTCCGGATTTAGTTTGCAAATCCGGAATTTCGCAAATCAACTAAATTTGCTTTTGACTTTCCTCTGGTTTTTTTTACATTAAACGATAGTTCAAGTCCCATAGAGTAATAATTGGTCGTTTCCTTCTTTATATCTTAAAGAATGAATTCATGAGAGGTTTTCAAAGTTGGACCTCCCGTGGGAGTATCTTTTCCTCCCATGGGGTTTTTGCATACCCATGGGGGGTCCCGCGGGTGGATTTTCCCACTTTACCAATTGCGGGAGAAAAGAAAACGTTTTATTTTCTAAAATTTTCAAATCAAAATGTTTTAACTCAAATTAATAATTTATACAATATAAAACTGTTCTGACATGATTTCGCGTTGATAAACGACTTTTGAAAAAAACTCCCATTTTCGTTATGGGAAGAAACCCCCACTGGAGACTGGATGAATTTTTGAAACTGCATTTTAATGTTAAACCTTTTCCTAATTAATTATAATTTTATCAATATCAACTCAAATTGAAATCAAAGATGTATTACTGGGCGAAATAAAAAAAAAACGTAAACCCCGCGGGTGAAAACCTCCCATTGTTTTAAATGTAAGCACAATCCCGTGGGAGGTTAGAAAATAAATAAAGAATAAATAGTGTGACATTTTGACAAAACAAAACATCAGTATTTTATTTTAATACTAATATTCCATCATAAGGTAACTTCTGGGTTTCTACTCAGCGAAAATATTATTCATTTTTAATTACAATGCCACTGCCACGATTAAACACAGGCCGCCTTGCTGATTATGACCGTATCATTGCGATCTCAAAGATGTCACATAATTAGACGGGGTCATAAAACTTACTGAAGCATATACGATATATTTGACCTGACAAATATGCACCGCGTGACTTTTTAATCCAAAAATAAAAAAAAAAATGCAGGAGATTAGATGAAAAATCTTTTAAATTGAGGTTCACAAAGAAAAACATATCCAAATCTAACCCGATCTGCCTCTGTCATAATGCTAGTGTCAAATACTTGAATCATAATTAAGTTCTTCCTTTCTTATTTGAAATGCCTAATATATCTCCATCAAGTGTACTAGTATTCTTCCTATAATTGTTAAAAAATACGATGCGAAAAAAACAATCATTTTCAATATTAATGACATTATTAACAAAATAAACTCGAATTCAAAACATAATGACCATCCTCCAACAACCTAAACATACCGCACCTTCTGGAAAAATTATCTGCCGTTATTTAACCAGTCAAGAACCATTATAGGAATTAAATCAACAAAAAGGACGATATAATGATAAGACCTGAGAAATGCCCCACCCCGTTTTAATAAAAATTTGAAAAATTAATATTGTAACTTAAAGCTTTAACTGTTAAAAACTTAAGAGATTATAATTGTTAATACTAGGATTAAAAAAATAAAATCAAGTCAGAATGCAGATACTAAAATAAACATTTTAAGAGAATGTTGAATTTCAACTTACTTGAAGTAAACAGGATAACGCACTTATCTCTTCTTAAGCAACCGTACATAAAAAAGATACATACTGGGTGGGTGGGGGTATAGGAAATTTTAATAGCTACGAGTTTGATGTAAAGTGAAATTGTAAGTAACAGATTGGACGATCAGTTTCATATGTTTTACCCATGAATCAACTGCATTCCGGCGTTATTTTCAAGTTGATAGTGTTTAAGCGGCATTTTCAAAGAAAAAATGTTAAAAAGGCATGAAAGACACCTATGAGCAACGCAACTACTAAAAGTTAATAGTTTGTTTATGTAAGAATTATTATCTGCTTTGACGTGATCGGTACGCTCGGCAGCTCAGTGGTATTTGAGGTCAAAATCCTAAAGGCTTTGTTCTGTCAATTACGAACGATCATACTACTTTGATGATTAAAAACACTAGACTTTCGTGCCATATTTTGTACTTCAATATCGAGTTTAAATATTCCGAACCATTTATCTAGGCTAATTTCTTTCATTTGCTGTATGTCCGTTACATGTTATAAAATGTGTTTTGTACTAATGCCGCAGAAAGCCTACAATCTGTTTGCATTTAACGTACCATTCGATAAGTGCTTTTTCATTAATTGTAAAATAAATGCCATGTTTTACTAGACCGCTTAAAATACTTTCTTAGTATGAAGTTTCATAAATAAGCGGTCGGAGATTGAACCCTCGACCTCCCATATAAGAAGCTGGTGCGGATTAGGCTGTCTGCTCTGTTAGTGAATACTTTTTTGAAATGAATATTCATCAATCCGAAAATGGAGGTGATAAAATTTAGAGGTGTTATGCCGTTTTTCGTTTCCTAAAATAACAGTACTAATCTTAAATATCGGGGAATATAGTGATGGTTACGGTGGCACAGAGGTCACATAATATAAATATCGTATGACAGCATGTTTGACTGCGAGTATATGCAGGCTGGTCTGGATCCATGCTGTTCGCAAAGTCACTATGTTGGTTTTCTCATGACGCGGCTCACATATCCTCGCACATGTAAAAATGAATCACTCGCCATGTTGGAAAGAACCGGTGTTTTGGCTTACTATAACTATTGTGTAAGCACTTACCGGCTATTATCTGCGAACATAATACGTGCGCAGATGCTATCTTATTATCAATACGCGCAGGTGTTAGATGGTTTGTGAGCACGAAACAAATAAAAGCATAAACAGGTCATAAAAACATCTATGCCACATCTGTGCTACCCTAGGTAGTACTAGTCTCGCAGTGTATATGTGGTTCCTTCAGTGTGTATTATGTATACGTCATGAGTATAAACAACACACAGGTTTTGTTTTATGCAACCTTTTAAGTTAATCCTCCAGCAATGAACATTAAAAATATTAACTTAAATGTTGTTTACTGACACTGTATCTTCCCAATCTGTGTAGAATGTTTAACTTGACTTTTGAGTATGGAAAAGTGGATTCTAGTCAAGTGCAAAGCGGTCGTCTGCTTATCATTATGCAACCTTGGCCGTTTATTTATCATACAAACAATTTATAAATTCGGTCCCGCTGAATGTAATATTCAGTATCATTTTTAGACAAGCTCATAGACTATGATATCTTTTTACATTTTATGGTAATGTAGTGAATATATTCTATATTCAATATCCTCTGTAAAATCTCTCAAACAGACTGGCTTTTGTCTTTATGGAATTAAATTCGAAAAAAGGGGAATGTAGAAATATATCTATCATCAGTCTAGTGGCTAGTCTATATCATTTTAAGAACATAAAACGATCTATCGTCTTGCGCGTATGAAAATATCATTACTTTGGTATATCCCAGGCGTCCTTATAATACGTATAAGCGTCTGAAGGACATTTAACGCTTCCATAGAATCAACAGGAAATTTCCCTTAATATAAGTTCCAAGTGCATGTATATTAATTCTTACTGATTTTAAAATACTAGATATAGCGTGAAATGTTTATTTTTTGTTCAAAAAGATCAGCTCCGCCACGTGATGTATGAGCTGGGCCATGATAAAATCAACATAGTGGCTTTGCGAGCAGCATGGATCCGGACCAGCCTGCACGTCCGCATCTTTTAAAGCCTATTGCAATGTGAGAAACCATTAATGAACAGCATGGATCCTGACCAGACTGCGCGATTGCTCCATGCTGGTCGAAAAGCCACTGTGTTGGCTTTCTCATGGTGCGGCTTATTTATTTTAGGATATTTCTGAAATATGTAGGTATGCAGAGCTCAAATTATAAGCTATCTGACATCAGAGGTATATGCTAACACTTTTAGACACTATCAAAAAAGATCTTTGGAATGATTTTATGAATTTTGTGTTATTGCCAAGTGCAAACATTTTTTCATAGATGAACAGCTGGCATGTCTTACTAAAGCCCATATATTTTCAAATCGTTAGAAGAAAATGAACATTGACCCCATATCAGCAAATAAAAAAGAAGCGCCAGACAAATGCGGCTTTCTTTTCCGAGTTGAGGTAAAAGGTAGCTGAGTTTGCGAAAATTCCGGATTTGCAAACTAAATCCGAAGACTGTTCTGTTCGAAATTTAACACTTTTGCAAAATGCCAAAGAAGGATATGTTCTTATAAATGGATGTTTATTTTTTGCTGATTTTCACCACTTATCTTTTGAGTTCTCTTTAGTGTGCTACAGATCAGTTCACGCGGAAAACCCATTCTACTCGATCCTCGGAGGACGGCCAAAACGAGTACCAAGGCTCCGACTCGAAGTTTCTTCGAGTCAGCCATTTTCCGTCAAGGAATTTCGCTATCTGACTCCGATGATTTATGCGAAGTCACTCGAAGGAAATCCTCGAAGTGACTCGAGATGAAATCCAATTAGTGGAATACACACCTATATTGGTTTTTTTGTTTCCGAGTCACTTGACGGAATTCCTTCGAGTGACTCCGAGACGAATAATTAATTACCTATACAAATTTAAATGGGCCTTCGAGTAACTTCGAGGACAGATTTCAGATTACTCGGAGCAGGGTGATTATATTTTACATAGTGATACGCGAAATAACACAGTATTTGTAAATAAAAATAATACTGTAGTATTTTTATCTTACTTTAAAATAAACCATTTACTTATGATATTTTATCACTTTTTGAGTGGATACGGCAGTAGTATTTTTATCCTATTTATAATTCCTTCTAAATGAATAAAAGAAAAAACATTTTCATAATGAAAATTAATCATTTCTCCTATAATTTTCATAAATTAATAAAGGTCACTTTTCTTTTACGGCCATTCCCTTAACGTTTATCTTATTTTGTATAGTTTCTAGTTTAGTCCATTTTACATCAATTTATTTCTAAATTTAATTTGCACTGTCAGAAACTATTTCAATATAATATTTAACAAATCACTATTTTTAACGGCAGTTATTTGAAATTGTGTTTAGTTTGATATAATTCTTAATACTAACAATTTACTTTTCTAACGGGCGTATTTTTAAAGTTTATCTAGTTATAAATTATTGATAATTTAGTGCATTTTTCATGACTTTATTTCTAAATTAAATTCGCAAAGTCAGAAATTATTTCTATATCAAAATTTAACAAATCAGTTTCCTTTAACGGCGCTCATTTTGGAAATTTGTTTAATTATATAATTTTATGATTAATAATTTAGACCGTTCTACATAAATTTACTTCTAAATCTAATTCGCATGTATTTCAATATCATACTAAACAATTTACTTTTAGCGGATGTTATTTTAAAGTTTATCTAGTAATAAATTATTCTGAATTTAGTGCATAAATTATTACACGACGTTTTTCCTAAATTTAATTCGCAAAGTCAGAAATTATTTAAATATCAAAATTTACCAAATCACTTTCCTTTAACTGCGGAGATTTGAAAGTTTGTTTAATTTCGTATGATTAATAATTTAGTTTAATATACATAAATATACTTCTTAATCTAAATCGCATGGTCAGAAACTATTTCAATATCAAAATTCACACCAGTTTCATACAATTAAAAGAACAAGCTAATTATATAAAAACAATCCGTCCAAGTAAGGAAATACTGCCTCGAAGTTTCGTCAGATCATCTCGCGGCACTCGAAGTGACCGATTTATTGTTAATTACAGACTCGGAGTCGCGCGGAGTGGCCATAAAAACCGGAACTCGTTATAGTGTTACCTGTATAATTTCGACTCGGAGTTCCGTAAAGTAATTTCTCGGAGTGACTCGACTAAATTCCGCTAAAGTAATAAAACTATAACAGTCGGTACTCCGAGTCAGAATTAGGCAGTACTCGGAGGAATTCCTCGCTAATAATGCAAGATTTTTCCTTCGAGGAAAAACGGAAAGTGGGTTTTCCGCGTGAGCTGATCTGTATATGTCATTTCTTTAAATTTGTTTTTTTAGTGCTTGTCTATTCCCTTTATTTTTAATTGAATGCAATACAATTGTTTTAAATTTCAAGACCATTTGCACAAAGGCGGTAGTTAAAACATTTAACAGGTGGCCAAAATCCTGCTGCTCCACATCGCATTTATCTATAAGGAAAAAAGATTTAGAAAATATCAACAAAGTTAATCAGTTTCGTGATGAGGTGATTGTCAATTTTAAACAGACTGATTTATCTTAAGGAAAGAGATTGACAAATCAGTGATAAATGGCTGAAAGGATGGGGGAGGGTGAATTTGTCGGGAGGTTATGGGTTTGTAGGTGCGTGTGTGCGGGGGCTGGGGGTTCTGGGACGACGGCAAGGACGGCATTTCTCGAAAATATTTTACCAGTACATATGAAATGATTTCTTTTTATTTTTTTCGAATGAAAAATATGTTTTTACAGTTCAGGAAAATAATATGAAAATTCAAAGTATGATGACACAAAGTCTATTGAAGTGTTTCTTGAATCATGTGAAAAGAGAATCTTAAATCTAATTTTTGTAGTTACCTTATAATACATGCATTATAAAACCAGATCTAGCTTAATTAAAAATTATATTTGATCTGCCATTAGCAAACGTTTTAGAATAATTTATTTCTTTTACTGGACACGCTAACAATTTTATGACTATAACCTTTTTCGTGCTACTTGGCAGTTAGAAATTCAAGTTTATTTACATATTCCTTTGGTAATATACATTTATAAATATGGCAAACCTACATTTCCTACAATATGAAACAGTTCTAAAGCGTTAACCAAGAAATGTCAAATATAAAGTGTTAAACAACTCTGCTCTAAGGCTGAAAAAGCTAATTTATAAAATTTATTATTAGTAACTATTATTATTATTTACCAGAATTTTATTGCGCTCTTTTCATCTAAAAATAAATGTTCAAAAGTGCTTGCTTTTTCTTAGAGAATGAAAAATTCTTATGAAAAATTCTTAAATCACTACACATGGGACAACACAACAGGACATGAAATTCATTTTCAACAAAACTCTACGAAAGTAATTAACAAAGTGTAAAGTGTCTATCTGAACCATTGTTTCTCCAACTTCAATTTCTTTGGAATGCGAACAAAATCTAAAACGAGACAACTAGGTATTGTATTGTTTACTACATTATTTTAATATTTCTAAAAAAAGGCAGCTTTTCAAGCTGAAATGAAAAGTCAACATTTGTACTTGCAAGAGACGGTGTGTTCTCTAATGAATTAACCATTCGTGTGGTGGGGATATATACATGTAGCTTGATGGAGAAACGAACTGACCTGCAGTCTTTTATGAATTGTTGCCAAAATAAACGGGAACTGATTCACAAACCCAGCCTGAGTTTGAGTCGGTGACGGTATGTTTTGTGGCATCGGTACAGCTCGTACAGTTTCAAGAAAGGGACGTTAAAAGTTTATCCTGAGCCAAAAGTGTAGAATTTGGCAAAGTTTCAAACTTAGTCCTTTTTGTATTTTTGACCCATCCGCTAAGGTAATCAGTCACTTAGTGTTATACGCCGCAACATAAAACAATGTTTTAATGTTTTCCGGATTTTCCAGTCAAAAAAAAAAATATATATATATATTATTCAATTATTCTGTAGATTTCCACCCAACACTAAGAGAGATTCAAAACTTACCTCCGCTCGTTTTCAAAATCAAAACTAATGCATGTAGATTTATTAACTAATTTGTGACAGTATACTTTGAAAAAACATTAGAATATTATTAATTCTTTATTCACTGCAAATATAACACATCACTAATTAGTTTTGATAGGATATTTTAATCTAAAGGCAAAAACAAATATATTTGAAGTATGTGGGAAGCAGACTATATCAATATAATCTAGTTCCCCTGAATTGATAGCAAAATCAGCAGGTGCTCTAAAGTGAATTGCGAAAAAGGTATACATTTACATTTTTGCGCTAATTGATATTATCAATGTAGAATTTTACAGTTTATAGTTACTTCGTTATTGAATGTTCACGCTTATCTTTGATTTCTGGCTGCGCAGGCGCAATTTTATCTATTTTCACGGTTCTCCTTTAACAGTTCGCATGCTTAACTGGCAGATGTTTCTCGTTTTTCATATGATTATCGTTTCATGAACGGTTACCAAACGAATGCCGGCTCTTTTCCAGAAATCGTGGAAATCTATCTCGAGCTCTACTGTATGTGGTTACGTTAAACCGGACAATCAGGCTTGCGACTTCCCGCTTTTTGGTTAAGAACAGATTGGGCTCGAATTCAAGTCTGCTTGTATGGTCGAATCTCTTGTTGGACTCCCTGTTTTACCAAGATTAACCTAAATTCTACTAAACACTAATAAGAAATTGAAAGATCAAATAAATTCAAAACTGTAAATTTATTTATTTCACCCCTACCAAAAAATAAGACACTGCGTATAAAATACTGTTTCTAATTAAATACTAATAAAAACATCCGAGTTAAAAGAAAACAACATTATATGGAACAGATGTCTGCCATTAAAACTGAAAATTGAATATTAAAGATCTAACCATACTGTTAAGAAATAATTACTTAAGCAAAAATTGAATATGCATAGTTAACAAAAATATGGTGAGCTCTAGAAGTTAAAAGTCTGGAGTTTTCTTTAATGAAGAAAAGCAAAATTTTTATAATGACCAAGTTCACATCAAAACCATGTGTGCTTACACCAACTACGCGGATGTACACAACCAAACACTGAGTGGAATGTACAACTGTGTGCAGAATATACACGTCAAATTAATGTGTTCATGGAACATCAAAAAGTATTGGTGAATCATAAGAATCAGAGTTTAAACTACTAAAATAATTTAGGTTGCATGAAAACTGGATATCAATCAAAGGTATCATTCCTAAACAAAGTGACTATAACCTAAGAATGTCTGATCCTTTGCTGAAAATCTAGTTTAGAAATGTTATGATAGTTTGATTTATTCCTGGAATTCTAATAGGTTGTTAAGTGTACTTACTCAGAATGCAATAGGGCAAAATGGCTTCAGTCAGAAAGATATGCTGAAACTGTAATCAACTAAAATGCAGTATTTTACAAAATGCTGCAAATATTAGGACAGTCTGATTTTGAAATGATGCAATAGTAAGTAAAAAAAATAGTTTTCAAAATATATAATTGATTATATCAATAGTATGGGCAAAAAATTATTGTAAAATTGTACTGACATTTCGCTAAAAATAGAATATAGTAACAAAACGCTGGGATATATCAAATTCTTTTTCTGCAGTTTCAGTAAAACAGACAAAACAGACAAATCAAAAGCAGGCACAGGTATGTTAATTCGTTTTAATCTGACATTTTTCCATTTTTTATTTTTTATTTGTTTATTTCAATAAAAGAATTGGTACTGGTATATCCATGACAAAATTTCTTAATTTACAAGCATACCATTGTGATTACAAATGTAAAAATATAAACTCATATAAAATTTGGAACGACCATTTATATGTAAACAAGAAGCTTGATGAAGTTGGATATGAATTAAAGCTTAGATGATGACTTCATCTAGATGATGATTCCAATAGTAAAACGCCGCCACAGAGTGACCATCCGCTCGAAGTTGGTAAAAGAAAAGCAGGAGATGAAGATAATGAAAAAAACAAGTAAGTCTTTTCCTTCTGTTATAATTTGTCCATGTTTATATCAACGTATTTTTTTAATATACTGATATGACACAGCTGCGTTTGCTTGCACCTCCCAGGAGTGTTTCTTTTGATAACATTTTAACCCATTTTTGTCGAGCCCGCTTGCGGATGCGAAGACATAGTTGTCCAAATGGCTGTTCGGTGTATGTGCGTGCGTCCGTGCGTGCGTGCGTCCGTGCTTCAGTCCGGAGTTGATTGTCCGGACCATAACTTTGACATGCATGGAGCAATCTTGTTTATATTTGGCATGAATGTTAACCTCAGTGAGACGGAGTGTCATGCGGAAACCCAAGGTTCCTATCTCAAAGGTCAAGGTCACACTTACAGGTCAAATGTCAAATTCAAAAATGACTTTGTCCGGGGCATTTCTTCTTCATGCATGGAGGGATTTTGATGTAACTTGGCACAATTGTTCACCATCATGAGACAGAGTGTCATGCGCAAGAACCAGGTCCCTATGTCTAAGGTCAAGGTCACACTTAGAGGTCAAATGTCAGATACAAGAAATGACTTTGTCGGGAGCATTTCGTTTTGATGCATAGAGGGATTTTGAAGTAACTTGGCACAATTGTTCATCATCATGAGATGGAGTGTCATGCGCAAGATCCTAGAATTACTTCCCTTTGTTGTTACTATAAATAGCTTATATTTGTAACTTTTTTATTACTGGTCATAAGGAAAAATCAAGACCACTTTTCTGTAGTACAACATGCATGTTACATCCAAATTTCAGGTGAATTTTGACCTATCTCTACTGGTGAGGATTTTTGTGAGAACTTAGAACTTTTTATTTTTTTTTTATTTTTTTTATTTAAGATTTACGTCCCTTAGTTGTTACTTTCAGTAACTTATATTGTAACTTTTTGCAATCTCTTTTTTATTTGGCATAAATGTTTGCCTCAATCAGACAGGAAGTGTCATGTGCAACTCCCACACACTGCGAAAAATGTGTGCATATACGGGAGTATACGGTCCCGTATATGTCTAATATACGAATATCATATAAAAGGTTTCTTTCCTGAAAGTATGATCAAAACCTACGCCTTAAACATACTTTTGGACTTTGACAATCCCTAACTTTGAATACTGACATAAAGTGTTGAAACTTATTTATGCTAAGTATGAATGAACGGATCCATATGAGAAAAACATGAATGTCCAATTAAAGAATACGGGATTCCCGTATATGGAATGTTCCATATACGGGAAAATTGTTTCCGTATACACCCGTATATTAGGAGTATACGGAATGCGTACACTCCCGTATACGGAAATATTTTCCGCAGTGACACCTTTTGACAGCTGGCGGGCTCGACATGTTGCCCGTGGGCATCTAGTATAAATATTTGATTAAAATAAAGACGTGTTTAATTTTTCGATTTTTTAAAACTACTACCATGCCAAGTTTCATGTTGTTCACATTGTCCTTTTTATGCACGGATTTCTGGCAACGACGGATCTATTAAATCTTTTTGACTTTAAGAGCAAATTTAATTTTTCTGCAAATATTTTGATAAAAAAATAAACCATTCACATTTTATTGATCTGTAAACTCCTCCGACAATTGCTCGCTTCAGTTAAACCCAAACACCAGAAGCTTTGCACTCTATGTTCGATGATTTTTATCGATACAGTTCAAACTGGGTTATGAAAATCAATACGAAAAAGACAAAAATAATGACTTTTGAACAAGGAAGACGACATTCTACATTTAATTTCAAACTGAATAATGAGACATTAGAAGTTGTTACACAATTTAAATACTTAGGAGTAACGTTATTCAAGAACGGACACCGGTATCGCACACATAAACACCTCACACAACATTCGCTCTGTGCTCTTCATAATATTTTTATTATATTTGATCATTTAGAATTAAAAGCTGAAGATAAATGTGAACTATTTAATAGTCTTGTTGGCTCGATACTGAACTACGACGCAGAAGTTCTTGGATATGATGAAGCAACAAATATTGAATAAGTCCATTGCAAATTTCTAAGAAAAGTACTCATTGTTAGAAAATCTACAAATCTAGATGATTTATACGAACAGCTTGGTAGACATCCAATGAAAATTCAAAGGAAAATCATTTTCCTTAGATGCTGGCTGAAAATAATTAATCTTGACGAAAATTGCTTAATCCGAAAAATGTATTACTCTCCTTAAAAATGGTGCTAACAATGGAAATTCATAAAGAGAAATAACTGGGCTTATCACGTCAAATACATCCTAAACGAAATAGAAATGTCACACCTATGGTTAATTCAGAATGCTAATAAAGCAATTTTATCATCATTAAAACCAGAATCCTCGATATTTATAAACAACATTGGTATGAAAACATTAACATCTAGGTTGTCTTCCTACAGCGTCTATAAATACGAGTTTAATCAAGAAAAATACCTAGATGTTATAAATATAAACAAGTTCGGAAAGTCCTTAACAAAATTTAGACTCTCGTTACATAACAACGAAATTGAGTAAGGCAGATACCACGGAATACCTAAGGAAGAAATAAAATGTCAAAAATGCACAATGAATGCAATAGAAAACGAGTTTTATTTCCTTGTATGCCCAAAATATTATGATTTACGATCACAATATCTTAAACCATACTTTTGCAGATGACCAACTCTTAACAAATTCGATACACTTATGTCAAGCAAAAATTCAAGAGAACTAAACAATTTATCGAATTATCTGTACTTTGCATTTCAAATTAGGGAACAGTAAGATATTAAACAGCTGTAGGAACTTACCATATTGTATTTCAGGGAGGTTCACTACTTTATTGTACAATAGCTTCCTCTGAAAATAATGTTAAATATTGTAATATGTTTTCACCTTTTTCGTACGATTTGTAAATGAGTCTGTATAAAGCTATGAATGTGCTATGCAGTTTTATGCTAAATAAAGAATATGTTATGTTATGTTATGCTTCGGTTCAACACAAATGCTTAGATATTTTAGCAAAACCATAATTCTTTACGTTACACTGGACAGCTTAATAATTTAGATCATGGGTATTTACATGCATTCATGTACAAAACAAGTAATGAGTAATGAAATTTCCAATTGAACCACAAAAGAAAGTCACCTTCAGCAAAGTCAAGGTCAATTGATTCCGGCTTAAAACTGTCTACGTACCGAACTAAATTGAGGTGGAATAGAACTGAATTGAATATTTTTTCATTTTACCCTTGCAGTCGCATTGGGTGTATTATGATTTGCTTGGTCGATCAGCATAATAATTATATTATCTAAGATTATGGTCCAGTTAACAATACCTGATGTAAATGTGCATGAATGTAGTCAGTCATCACATGCCGTGTAGAGCCAGGATGACGTTTAAGGCAAAATTTAAGGGGTTTTGGCATGATGAAATGGAATATGCAACTACTTTCTTAAAACATAGCCCCGGCCTAAACAAATATGTTGTTTATAAAGTGGGATGGACTTTGTGGTCCGAATTCGAAAGGTCCGGAAATAGCCACAACGTGAGTCCAAGCAAATGAAAATTTTATATAGTATTACGCCACATCGAATCTGAAAATTGCTGTTTGAATAGCTTCTTCGTTGTTGTTTTTTTTTCGACATAATACGCAAAGATGCAAAATTATAGCAGGACCTATTGTTAATGGGTACAGTGTTTACTTAAAGCTGTTCAAAGCGCTTGACTACTTTTCAGACATCTTAATTTGTTTCTTATTTGCCTAGGACTTTACTGTGTATACATTGTTATTGTATCAGAGGTGTCCATCAAGCTGCGTTGCGGAAGGTTGCTGGTTGTTGCTGGACGCATAAAATGATGGACAGTTGCTTAACCATCTAAATTATGGCTACTTTAACCCTGTTAAAATACAAAACATTGATGCAACGAATATACGTTGGTTTGTACTCAAAGTTTATCTACCTGTATACTCCGATGTCGTATTACATAATTGCTCTTTATTAAAAGTACTATTTATTTATATGATGTTTGTGTTGTTAATCTTAAAAGTACATAATACAATAACAATTGCGATCACCGTAACCATTTAATTATACTCTTGTCTGTTTAGAACGGAAGAAACCAACAAACTTACTCTTGACAACCAACCAGAGGTTGAACGAAAACAGATGGCTGAGAAAAAGAGCAAAGATCGCTATAAACCATCTAACTTAGCTGTAAGGACAAAATGGCTGTTTACCTTCATATTCGGTCTTATTCTTTTAGCGAGTCTAACACTAAGCAAGTTATCGATTCTAGTTTTATCCGAGGCAATGAACAATGACCCGGACATGAATACAGATTCAAGATGCAGACTGTTTGTAAAGTTACAAATTCTCATACTTGTGCCAAATATATATGCCCTCATCAGAAGTGTCTGGGAAGGAACATTTCGAAAAGATCTTCCTGTGCCATCCTTCAGAACTATTCTTTATGTAAGTATTAGTTTTCTAAACTTAAAGTTTATAATCTCACGTATATATAAAGAATATGTTCGGTCACAGAATTGAATTTCTTAGTCTTGAACAGTTATCAGCTAATTTTAAGGAATCCTATAAGACTATGCTTTAAACACGTAGGGTTAAGAGGAGCGGGAAGCTTTTGACAAGTTATATAAACAATTTTATTCGTAAAATAACTAGTTATAATATCGATTTTTATTCAATATCTGTTCAAATTCAAATAGCAATTTAGCTCATTTAGTATAATTAGTATAACAACTTAATTTTCAGGCTGTGTCAGTCTCGGTTATGGAATCAATGGGATTATGCCTACTTGTATTCAATATTCCAGGAATATGCAAGACATACCATATTGTTTTGTTAATGAACTGTGTTTTTTTTGTACCGTTGCTTGATAATATCGTTCGAAGTTGTAAGCAAAGTCAAAGTCGGGATAAAGATAAAAAACGGACACTTTGTTTATTTGGTTCAGCTTTGTTTTTTGAGATAGTAGGCATTGCTCTTTCTGTCTGCTCGGTGAGTTTTCATGTTGCGTTTGAAAAAGTGTGGATTCCGATTATTGGAATTTTATTACTGTCCTTCTCTTGGACGCCATCAATTCATAGATTGCTACTGGAAACAGAATATAGTGATAAAGACAGGGGCAAGCCTCTTTCACAGGTATTTTTGCTTTACTACAATAGCCATTTACATTTTAGTCTATAATACTGGAACAGTCACACGCGGTATACAAAGCAGGAGTAGGGCTAGATGTGAACTGAAAATAAAATGATTCACTTCTGAATATTCCTCGCAAGTCAGTGACACATATTATAAACATATGTAATGCAGTTATTTTCACATATCACTCTCTGAAATATATCAATATTTTACTATACTGACTTAAATAAAAGACGCAGTCCTGAAATTAAGGCCGTATAAAATAACGATGTAATATAATTCTTATTTGTTTGTATAACACTTTTTTTAGAAGGACCAGAGCAGTGAAGCAGACGACTCAGACAATAATAGATCAACGCTGCATAATGGGAGAAGAATCACATGGAAATTGACGCTAATCATGTCTTTTACAAAAATATGTTCGACATATGGAATATCAATGCTCTTGTTCAATGTTGATTTCATTTCTCCATTTCCGGAAAACAGTAGTGGTATTTTGTTTGCCTTTATTTAAGTCTTGTACATAGCAAATATGTTCAAGAAACGCTATATTGTTTCTGTAATGTTGAAAATTTTACACAATTTCCGCTATGTCATTTATCACATGTCTTAACTAATACGTCCAGAAATTAAAAGTTGCAAACACGCGCATATACCCACATGTACACACTTAAAATGTACACATAATACAACAACTTCCCAGAGTGAATAAATGTTTGTGTGTTTTTTTAGGGATACTGAACAATGACACTTAGTCATTGAAGTTTATCTATGTATTATTTCAGTTACAATTGCCAATTATTCAAACGGTTGGAAACTGTCGACTTGGGAGGAGGCAAGCATTAGAGAAGTGTATTATTTTCTTGCACATATTTGCAGTAGTTTCGTCAGTAAGTTAATATTATCTTGGTTTACATTGATATCTAGACACATTGGTTTAATTGTTAACTTGTTAACATAAGAATTTACAAATTTGAAATTATATGAGTGCTTGAAATGCTATTTGTTTATTGTATTAACAAAATAAACAGCTATACAGATGGGACTGATTCTATGTGTTATAAATATTATTTCACAACGAAATACATAATACATTACTTTTGTTATGCTAAAATAATTTGGATTCATGTAAATGGACTTGCTGATATGCTGCGAAAGGTTCATGAAGTTGTAAAGGTATGTTTATTGTTTAACGGCTCCATGATATCATAAAAATATCAGTTCGGGTTTTTTTACATAGCAACGTATTCAAACAACAATACTTAGGTGCAAATTATAGACATTTTAATCACAAATAGGGTGAGGATTGGAGATCGTCTACGCAAAATATAATTTTAGTTCGTGTGCATAGTTTACGGCTACTTTTGTGTCATTTAGTAATGTTTCTGTATAAATATCAAACTAAATCTTTAAAAATATGTCATACATCTGTTAAAAATAACTCTAACCGTTATACTGAAACTGAAACTGAAAGTGTTTTATTTCATTAAACGCCTATTTTTACGCAAAACATATTCAATGGCGTTTTACAAATACATAAAAAATACGACAAAAATTAAGATATTTTAAATGACATGTCATAATCGAGCATAAATATCATTGTGAATAAATTATTTAGTAAGCATTAAAAAAGATCAAGCATCAGATAAGATTAATAAAATATTGGAATAGTAAAATACAGTAAGTTATTAAGTAGGAATAAGTGGGTTATTGCGACATGTCCAGAAGTTATTACAAACAACTGTATTTTGTATTTGTTATAAAATAGTTCATATTCGAATGTATTTACACAATAAAATCACCCAGTTCACGTTACTTCACTCTTTTACAAATTACAGTCACAGTCTCTAAAAGAGTGCAAAGTAATTTCCAGAATAATGAGTTTTCAACTTCTTTTTGAAAACATCTATTGTGTCTGAGTTCCTTATTTCGAGAGGCAATTCATTCCATAGTTTATGTCCAACAGTACCAAAACTCCTGAACGTTTTGCGCTTGTTGAAAGGAACAACAAAACACCAAGTAACGGAATTTGAAGTACGCAAGTTCCTTGTCTGTTTGTTTTATGAGAAGTTCAGAAAGATATTCTAGAGAGTTTCCAACAATTATGCATATAGGTGAGCATTTTGAATGTGATTCTGGCTTTGATTGGTAGCCAGTGAAGATCATACAGCGCTTACTTGGAACTGTCATATTTTCTTCGATTTAGGACAAGTTTTGCACACGTGTTTTGAATTCGTTGCGTTTTGTTTACTTCGCTTTGAGCAATACCATACAGAATGACATTACAATAATCTAAATGGGATATCACCAATGACAGGACAAGGGTTTCGGTAGCCTCTTTGGTAACATATTTCCGGATACATTTTATTCTGAAGTAGTTGAGCATTGCTGTTCTACACTTTCGTTTTACATGCTCTTTTAGATTCAGGTTTTCATCCAGGAATGCACCTATATATCGAATAAAGCTCACTGATTTCACTTCACCTACAATGCATGTTTTGTCAGTTGAACACTTAGAGAGCTGTTGCCTACTACAAACATGATGAACTCGGTTTTGGAAGTGTTCATTTTGAGCTTATTTTTATTCATCGAGTTGTTGATTGTTTTAGCACATTGTTCAAGTTCTTATATTGTCTGGGATTCTACTGTTGCAGATGATGTTTTAAAGCGTTTATTAGCAGTGTGGTCATCCGCAAAGCCGTAAACTGAAATCGACGGCGGAATAACATCAAACAGTGTCCCCGCATATGTCAAATATAGCCACGGTCCTAAGCAGCTCCCTTGCGGAACGCTACAATTTAATTGGCGTGGAAATGACATGACTGAATTGACACTTACACGACAACTTCTGGAGCGCAGACAGGAATCAACCCAACTCAGTGCTGTTCCAAGAACGCCATACTGCGTGTTTAACACGTCAACAAGAATGTCATGATCTACAGTATCAAAGACTGCACTGAGATTGATAGCAATTAGCGCCGTAACTTCTTTCTTCTCCATAGCATCCAGTAAATCATTTACATGACGTAACAATGCTGATTCGCAAGAATGGTTTTTCCTGTAAGCAGATTGTTTTTTTTTTTTTTTTTGGTAGAAGATTGTGTTTGTTTACATGATCATTGAGCCTGAACAGAGCTGCGTTTTCAATTAATTTTGACAGAAACGATAGGTTACTAACAGTCCCATTTTCTTCGACGAAGGTGTTACAATTGCCTGTTTCCATTTTGTTGGAAAAATGCCGTCGCACAACGACAAATTAACCAATTTGGAAATAACAGGTAACAGCTCATCTAAGTACGATTTAAGCACTTTTGTTGGTAGAATATCAAGTTCACATGAATTTGTCTGTAGTTGGTTTATAAGTTTTCTAACTTCTTCCTCGCTTAGATCTTTAAAACTGTCAAAACAAGGAATATCTTTTTTCGCATGATTGAAAATTATCGACATGTTTCAACAATTCTCGATTTTTTTTTTCGATTGTATTCATGAAATGATCTGCACATTTCTCAGCCAGTGTGTTGTCATGTCCAGTTGGCATATGGTCCTCAGACCTAGTGCCTGTTGTCTCAGATACAAATCTATAAAGCTTTTTTGAGTCACCTTTTGCAGAACTTTTTCACTCAGAGATAATTTTTTCTCAAGTTTGAGTTCTTTTTTGTAGTTCTTACGTGCTGTTTTGAAGGTTTCATGCAGATATGATTGTCTATGTTTCTTCAACAAACGTTCAGATTTGCGAGACACTCTTTTAAGGTGAAAAAGTTTTTCTGTGAACCAGGGTTTTGTAGAGCGACGGATAATTGTTCTTTTCCATAAATGGTGCGTGTGAGTTCATAATCTTTTCTACTGCTGTCTGAAATTCTTCAACATTATCACTGTCGATGGTCATTTTTCTCAGATCACTTGAAAATGTGTTCGTATCCATGTCTTTGAAATTTCTAAAGAGCACCACCTCACTGGTTATATTTTCCTTTCTAACATTTGTCACAATTTTGACTGCACAGTGATCAGAAATATATGGACCCTGTTCACAAGAAACTATTTCAACACCATTTACGACTTCCGTAAGGACTAAATCAAGAATGTTACCACCAGTGTGTGTACTAAATTGTACATGTTGTTGTAAACCCATAGCGTGCAAAGAATTATTGAATTCTGTTACTGCATTTGTGTCATCGTGGATGTGAAGATTAAAGTCACCAATGACCATTACATTTGAGTACTGTGCTAGTACTCCCTCCATATATTGAAAGACGACTGTGACGAACTGGGAACAAGCAGTTTACAGCAGATCTACATGTCAGTGCAACACCACCACCCACCCTATTTTGCCTGTTTGTAACACTCAGTTTGTAGCCATTTTGATTGAGATCAGACGTTTCATATTGGTGTTGTTTGTCGTCCAAAAACCAAGTCTCTGTAAGAAGAGCAAAATCTATCTTTTCCTTGGTAATAATTGACCAGTAAGAACATCCTTGTTTACTGCCGAGCGACAATTTAGCGTCAAACATGTAAGCTGTTCATTTTTTCCATTCAATTTATTTCCATTTTTCTTAGGGTATATAAGGTTGCTTAAGTTTACACCTCTGAATCCACTGGTTTACCGTATCCACTTTTGCTACTGTCGAAGGATTGTGCCTTCAGGCGACCAGCTCTTTTTCCTATGTACTGTTTCAATATTCTCAAATCTTTTAACCTTGATAATACAATAGGATTTAGTCTACACCTTATTGATTGTCCAATTTTGTGTAAGAAATTGCTGTCATACATAATAAAATCCATGATTGAAATCTACAAATGTGAACGAAAGTTCACAAAGTGTTTATCAACAATAAATCTATCAAGTTTATATATGTGATTGTTTCTGATGCTGATTCTGGATCAACACATGCAGCAATCCAAAATATAATGACACAAACACATCAAGCACACATTCACAAAACTACACTCCAAAACTCACGTCTCTACTCCCATTATTAACGACAACAAAATTAAATCAAATCAGAGCTCAAGAAGTGCAGCCTAACAATATGGCGCATATATAAATTATACACGTTGGTAGGAAACAGTGTTGCTGGCTGGTCTGTGCTCTTTTCTACATATATCTAGTTGTATATTAAAAACGCAAGAAGCACGTGTTATTTTTCAGTTCATAAATTAGTTATAGATATTACACTAAAAATTTTATATTATGAAAAAAATTATGCTCAGGTTGCTGATATGTAACATTTTAGCCAGAATATAATACTTTAGTCTTGGTTCAATAATTTTAAAGCATGATATTTAAGATCTTCTGAAAATTCTTATTTAATGTCCATGTAGCTGCAGATAGTCCTAACTATCAAATCATTGATATATTTAATCCCATATCATACCTGGATTATTGCGGGAAGAACTTATCGCAATGCAAAATAAAATAAAAGATTGTCAAATACACGATTATTGTGTGTTATAAGTGTAATAAATTGGATTCAGATCCTGTCTATAAGCTGATATTTAGATATAACGTTATTTGTACCATATCACATAAACATTTATATATAAAAACAAGAAAATAATTTCAGTATTTACCATGAAAATTGAAATTACAATGAAATGAACTATCACTAAGTTTTTAACCAAACATTTACTTCATCATTCCTATTTACCTCTGTCACGCAGATGAACAGGTAAATGCAGGATAGGATTAATGTATGTGTCATTGACTGATCTCTAGTACTATGTTTAGGTTATTACGTTGGGTTCATGGCTTGTACCACCTGTATGCAAATTGGAGCTTTTGCACTTCCGCTTGTGTTAACAATTATTCCATCATTTCTACTGCTGACAATAAAAGGAAGCTGTGAATCATTACTATTGCGTATTGGAAGTAAGTTTACTGTCTGCTTTATGTTATACACAATTTTGAATGTAATTTTAAGTGATCATGCCTTTATATCTGATACATATTTTAAATTCAATTTTTTGTTTGATGATCGTTATTCTAAAAAGGACATATACAATTTTGACAAACATTTTAACCCCATTTATTGTATTATTTGAACGGCAAGTAACTTCCAACTTCCCACATGAATCAGAGGTGAAGGACTAATGATTTCAGACACAATGATTTTATCAAATCGTCACAGAGAAAATACGCCCCGTAAGAGGATCGAACCTTCGACCCCGCGATCCGTAGACCAACGCTCTATCTACTGAGCTGAGCGAGCGGAAACAAAATAGATTAAGGGTGTTATTACATGTATATGGTAAGGACAATTTTTGACAACTTTATGTAAAATTTAGGACTGCGTTATAATCGTTGTATATACACATGAATCATTAAATTACAATAACCTAATGAAACGTTTTGTTCAAATTTAACATTCAGTGCTTTGCATAACAAGCAAAATGTCACAAGTCAAAATAACGATATAAACATGGTATGATTATATGTGTTGTAATTCCAATGTTTTTTACCCTTTTATATTAAGCCAAAATATTCAGTACTTAAAGTGAAAGCATTAAAGACACTACAGTTACAATCATTACAATAATTAGTTTTATCACTTTTTCCAAAACAGTATAGTAGTAAATAATTCTTCGAAATCTTTATAAAACAACCTCTACTTGCGTAGGATTACATTATTTTTTATAACTATTCATATTTGGTTTACCACAGGTACGCATAAACTTTTATTTTCTTAGAGATGAAACAAAGCAAGCATACACAGTAGAACAATTCACAAAACAAGTTTATATTTTTGTTCGACATTTTTTCCTTTCATTTGTTCATATATCAAACATTAAATTTTAAATTATCTATAATGTGACATAAGATTAAATCTTCTTTCAGGTGTTCAGCTTAATTAAAACATTTAACACAATTGCTTGACCGTCTTCGTTAGGTGGGAGACACTCGAGAGCATCTCAGAAATTTCTAGTGCCTGGACCGGGATGCGAACTAAGACCATTTGATTGACAGTCAAGCGTGTTACCACTAGATCACCGGGCCATCAGTTATGTGCGATTAAGGACATGTAACTGTAGAAAAGGGCCGCTTGTCTACAAAACACCTATTATTTCATAATATGCTGCTCATTTCAGTTCTCTGTTTCACATTTTACTATATGTTTAACGTTATCGTGACACTGATTAACATTGTCAGTTAACTGCAGGTACAAAGGACATTAATGACTGCATCGTCGATCCAGCTCATGCTACACTAGATTTAATTATTTTTATCCTTGCCGGAAGCTGTCTTTTGGTAGCACAAGTATTATTCACGCTTCGTTTAATATGGAACAATGGTTTGCTGCTTAAACTCAAAGAGGATCAGGTTTCAATATTTACATAATCATTTTATATCTTATCAAAATTACATTTGTTAAATGAATGAACGTTAGAACGCATTTCAGAGAAAAAATAATACTCAACATACATGTTAACAATTTTTGTACAATTAGAAAAGGAAAACAAAAATAAAACACAATTAACCTCAATATTAATATACGCCTTTACGGTCTCTGTGATGATTTAAGCTAAAACCGTTTCATTCTTTTTTGACCTTTAGTTGTTTTGGCTTCCAATGTACACATCAGCACTTCTTGAACAGTGGCTGATGTTAATCAGAAGGAACGAGTTTAATGACGATGACTATGAAAAAAGAATTAAAATAGGAAATGAAGCAAAAGTCATTATCTGCACAACAATGTTTAGAGAAGTAAGTTAACTGAAAGGTAGCAACGTACAGTATTCGGTTGTTTGTCATTCTACAAGCGATTGATCTGTGAAATGACTTTTTAAATACTGGCAACACGCTGAATATGCCGTGTTAAGTTTGTTTCATATGCGTCGCTCATTTTTGTATGCGCGTATATATTTGAAAACAACAGAAAACACATTTCTTGGATCGGACCAAAACAATAGAATGCTGAAATTGCTATTTATTACTCTTTAAAGAATAAAAAAAAACAGTTTCGGAAGGCAGTGCGTAACAGTTATAAATTCTTGCCATTCTGGAAACTGAAACGCTTTAAAATTCAAATTATGACAAGCGTAGTAAACTTTGTTCATAGTTCAATATTTCATAATCCTCTTCGAAAGATGTTCGATTGATATTTTATAAGACATAAATTCTCTATAGTTAGTGCCTTTTTTCAGCTAAACACCCCGTTAAGTTCTAGAAAGCAAAAGATCTCTACACATGTACTCCAAAACTGTATTATTGATTCGATAAAATTGCTCATTCTGTTCTTTTTAAAGCATGAAAGCATTTGTCTTAAAGAAGTAAAGACTTACGGTGCCAAACATCAGTGGCGTAATGTTCACTTGTCCTCATAATACTCCCTGCATGTGCAATAAATTTAAGGCGGCTATCGCGCTAAAACACATGACATTGATAATTTGTTTGAAAGTAATGGCTATTCAGTTGCAGATTTATGTACATTTCAAAAGTGTCCTGTCGGTGATTACGACTTTCTTTCTTACGCATATTGCTATCACAGAAGGTTTTCGGCCGTCCTCATAGGGTGATTTCTTAATGTTCCTTAGAAAATGTAAGATGTCATACAATCTTGCGCCACGTTGATTTTGATTCCTCGAAACCTGTTGTAATTTGTACGAGTTATGCAATATACAGATTCAGACAACTTCCCGGTGTGCAATGTCATTTTCCGGCGTTGCCGCATCAATTACAAGATGATGTCACTTACGAGCACCGTTCATCAACACATGACGTCACTTGTTTTAAATTTAGCAGCGAAACATTGTTAGCCGAAATATTGGCATACCTTGGTTGCAAAATCCTTTTGAATACGGGTCATAAGTTGTGTATTGTTATGCCATATGGGTTGCGGGTTTATTAAACACAAATACATTTTTTCTGTAATTTTACTGTTTTATTTGGAAAAAGGCAAAATATACGTGGTCGTATAATGAATGCAATCTGTATTTTTAACAGCTGAACAGGTTTGATTTTGTTCTAAAATATAATTGTATTAAACCCTTCCAGGAGGAGCATGAAATGAAGCAACTTTTGGAATCAATATATGGAGTTTTACAAACCAAAAATGAAAAGCACTATGAATCACATATTATATTTGATGGTGCTACAAAAGGTACCGATCCAACGGAGCATGCATTACAGCTTCTTTATCTTATTGATGAAGTATTCGGTGAGCTGCATTATGTTCGTAACGTAACAACCACTGGCAAACAACAGAGCTACCTCCATCAGAGCTGTACGTTTGATCGCAACTTCGAGCTAGTACATGTCGCGATAAAAACGTAAACAAAGAAGAGTCATCAATTATTTTGCATTTTTGCAAGCATTGAACCAAATATCAAACATTTGGGAATGGTAGGCAATGTAAAGTTCATTCATCTTTCGAGAAGATGAGCATTTCGTTATGAAAGCACTTTCCTGGTCAAATGTTTGCATTTAAACTGATATCAAGAAATGATCCGACTAGGCTTGACATAGTTATTATGTATGCATTACATTTGACATTAGAATTGGTACCGAAACTTGTTTAAGAGTAGAAACATTAACATTTTGTTGCAAAAAGCAGTTCTGTCATAATAGAGAGTCATATCGCCAAGAAGATAGTTCTGTTTTAAACTTAATTCAACTAAGCCGTCTTGAATGTTATAGGACAGTACTTATGTCCAGTTAGGAGACACAGTTCAGTAATATCCCTTTAATATTTTGACAACATTCGTATGATACATCAGCAAGTATGTTTTGATTATTTCATTTATAATTTTTGGCTTAGTGCCATTGTCCGATAGTATTTAAGCTATTTAACCTAATCAGCGTTCCTGGATTCTGTACCAGCAGTGACATGTTTTCCGATAGTAACTGCCAACCATTGTATCAGAGATGAAGAACGAACGATTTTAGACACAATGTCAAATTGTCATGGAGAACATACGCCTCACTACGGGATCATACGCCTGCGTGCTTGTTCCGCCAGTTTGCGTGAAAACGCGAGCAACATGCGTGTTGAAGGCGAAGAGTGAAACATGTTGCACGGTTAGAAACGCGTACTTAAACGAGAAATAGAGCGTCGGTCTACGGATCGCGGGGTTGTGAGTTCGATCCTCGGGCTGGGCGTAAGTTCTCCGCGACTATTTGATAAACGACATTGTGTCTGAAATCATTAGTCCTACACCTCTGATAATTCATGTGGGGAAGTTGTCATTTACTTGCGGAGAACAGGTTTGTACTGGTACAGAATCCAGGAACACTTGTTAGGTTAACTGCCCGCTGTTACATGCCTGAAATACTGTTGAAAAACGGCGTTAAAACCAAAGAAAACAAACATACATACACTGAAATTACATCGCGAAGGATTTGATTACCTTTCCACCAGTAAAGTGTTGTTAAAATGTAACTATAGTTGTAACTATAGTTGCGCTTGATTTTATTGATCACTATGTACAGTATGATAAACACAAATGTAAAATATATCTCTCTCATAATTTAAAAATTTCTCGCATTTATAATCAAGAAGTTGAAAGAATTTTAATACAAGCGCGCAGCAGATGTAATTACAATCAAATTGACTGACATTGGTGACTTTCTTTAAATATATGCTTACACCATTTGCTGTCAACGAATATGCTGTCGTCAGTTTTTGAAAATATGAAATTTTCATGTTGGATTTACTAGTTATACGGTAAGTACTGTACCTCATTTTACTTTTGGCAGTGGCCTCCGATTCTAGGATTACGGAAGTTCCGTATTTCTAGACACACCGAGGATACCGAGGATAAGCTAGGATTACGGAAGTATTTAAGAGGCATCAAATATATTTTAAGTAATGAATATTTTTAAAATATGTTTTAGCTTTTATTGCTAATCTATATAATTCTTTATTTTTCTGCCATTCCCCACCATCAAAAAAAATATAAATAAATAAAATTAATAAATTAATAAATAAATATAGTGTGTGGTTTTGGAATGAAGTTTGTATGTATACGGGTTTGATTTTGCCTGTTTCTTATATTATACTAACCCCAAAAAGCTGATCTATAACACGAAATAATAGAGCAGGTATGAAAAAAACAACGCTATTTTAAGTGAAAAAGCCAATTTGATGAATTGGTATCCCCCGCCGAAAGGGTTTGTGGTGAGGAATGGCAAAAAATATATCAGGCAAAAAGTTAAGGATGTCAATAAGAAGCAAATAATTTCTTTAGACAAAATCAATTTAACAGAAGACAAATGTTTAACTAAATACTACATTATAAATGTATGATACTTTGATCCTGACTAAAGAATTTATTTTGAATGGGATATGCTTACTGTAATAAGCTTAGCTTTTAAAATTAAATGCAGTTAATTGAAATGTGAGCTTAAAGTTTAACTGGGATGAAATATTGTCTTTGAGTGGTTTGGCACCAGGTGTTGCTATTTAACATGTACATTTGAACTTAAAAGAACAGATGTCCTTAAGAGAACACAATCCAGTAAGATATCTTGAATATGGCTGAGGGCAAGGTTTGTGCAGTCACAACTTAACATGTTGAAGGTTTGAACATTTTTTTAAAAAGAAAAGGAATGGAAATATATATATGTATAAATATAGATTTATGTATATAATTATTTTTTTAGGTGGTGGGGTGGGACTGCGGGGGAATGGGTGAGGAAACCAAATTTCACATGTTGATTATAAATATTGATGGAAAATTAAAAATTGAAAAAAAAATCGGTGAAGTGGGGTGGGAGCAGAGGATGCATGATCAGTGGTGGGCATGACTGGGTGGAGGAACGAGGAAGGGGAAAGGTACAACTTGCATGTTGATAAATATTCATGGAATGCTTGAAAAAAATCTAAAATAAGGAATGATATTTTTTGGGTGGGGGGCGGGGGGTAAGGGGGTTGAGAGGGGAAGAGGGTGTGACCAAGGCAAGTGGGTGACCAGGTGTGGGTGCGCAACTTCACATGTTTATGATAAATGTTCATAGAAAAGAATGAAATAAATTTAATGAAATTCTGCAAAATGGTAAGTTTGTTATGTAGAAATATGTTGATTTTTAGACATTTAAAGGGCAACTTATCTGAAGTTACAGAAGAAATCCGTATGAAATTATTTGTGCACAACCACATTATAGTGCTCTAAATTCTGTTTAAGTTTCAAAGTTCAAGGTCAAATATATCAAAAGTTATGATGCAGAAATTGCCATATCTATAAATCTATAGTATCATATATAGTTAACACCAGAAACATCTAAGGGCCATAAATCTGGTGTTACTTTCGCAATCTGACTGAAACTTGATGGGCCCCATAACCTCATAGTGGTGAACATGTATATGAAGTTTGTTTGAAAAAAAAAGATAAAATAAGGAATGAATTTTATTTATAACTCTTAATTTACATATAAATCCGGAAGAAATTGTGTGTACACAACCACATTCTGGCGATCTAAATTCTATTTAAGTTTCATTGTTCTAGGTCAAATATATGAAAAGTTGTGATTCAGAAATTGCCATATTTATAGTACCTTATATAGTTAACACTGAAACTTGACGGGCCACAAGAACTCATAGTGGTAAACTTGTATATTAAGTTTTTTATAAATATTCCCAACCATGCCCTAGATATGGCTCTGGACGGACGGAAGGACGGACGTTCTAACGAAACGGTATTTATGTGACAACCCCGTTGTTCTCTCTATTGTTCTATCAGTCACATAAAAAGAAAAAACTCACATAAACAGAACGGAATGAATGACATCAAAGAGAATGAAATCACTTAAGCATCATTTCGCGGGCACGGACGGACAGACGGACGGCCAACGCCAAAACTATATCCCTCCGACTTTCGTCGGGGGATAATAAGTAAGTTTACAATAACATTTATGCATGTCCTAACATACATTTGATGACTTTTAAATACTTCCGTTATCCTAGCCTATCATCATAGGTGTGTCTAGGAATACTGAACTTCCATACTCCTAGAACAGGAGGCTATGATTACGGTACCCTAATCGTAGCCACTGCCTTTAAATTTTCAAAGTATATATTCCATTTTTCGTGATACTAAGCCTCCTAATAGTCATACTAATGCGTAGATGTAAGGGAAACTGTTTCACATAACTTAAGAGGTAACAAACTTCAATCAAATTTGAAGGGTAAGAGGATAGAGGTTTACGATGGAAACCTTATGCGATAAAAATGATAAAGACTTAATGACTTAATGATAGGTCTATAAAAAGCTCCATTGGATGTGGTTCGGATATTAGTCAAACTAACTCGACGTTCAGATTGTTTTATATTGTTTGACGAGCAAACTAAACGTCAAGACTTAGAAGGACCAAAATAATGGAATATAAATCACTGTATAGTAATCACAATACACAGCCATGTAAAATTAAGTTATTGATTTTATCACTTGTCTAGACACGGTAAACGTTAGTCGTGTACAGTACATACATAGGTTTAAATCACCAGAAAATTCGTAATTTTAGATATTATTTGATAATTTACATAAAACAGTCAGAAATTGAACCTTTGTGTGTCAAGTAATTGCTAGTAAAAGTTATGATTAGTTGTTAAAGAATTGTCATTACAGGTTGTTTTTGTAAATGTTTTATCTATAATTGGCTCTCGCTCAAGTTTGAGGTATACTTGAATATGTGATTTTTATCTGAAGAATGGTCTAATTGAATAAATGTGTAATTCCCTCAATAAAAAGGAATGAACTTACTTGATTACAGGCTGATAGAAAAAATATATATTTTCGATGTAACTATCATTTGTTGTCATACAGTATTTTTGTTTTGATTGAATATTAACATTTTGGTATTGACTAAAAAGGTTGTTTTCAACTTAATGGTTTAAATGTATATTTGATGCTTTTTTTTTCTTTCTTGTTATAGATGTGTGTGCCATTCCACATCTGAGCACTGTTTGGTCTGGCAACAAAATAAAGATATATTCAAATGAATCTTGTGCTGTGTCTCACATCTGACATCACACCAGAAAAGGGTATAAATCTATATTATATCTTTAACAATATTTTATTTTGTAAATTGCAGAACAGAACAGAACTTAATTGAAGGTGCACATATTACAAAAAATCATTTTGCAATAACATGTGCACAAAACATATATACAAGATATTCACAAAAATGTTGTTAGTTATCTTAAGAAACTGATATATTGAAAGATAAAACCTTTTTTGATGCATTTGTAGTGCGCGTTGGGCACATTTTAGAACTGGAAACTATATTATTGCAAATGAGTTAGATACTTGCAGGCATACTATTAAAAATGAAGTTTTGTCGTAAATGATATTGGAACATTTAATAGTTAATACATAAAACAAATATTTATAAATGTCCAATTATTGTATACAAATAAATAGCATACCAGTCAAAAACAAACTGTTGCCAAAGGTCCAAATGACTATTAGCAGTGAATTTGACTATTGACTGGCAAGTCATTCAAAATAGTTTTATGATATGACATCAAAAGTAAATTAACATTTTTCTCTTAAGGTCAGCACATTTTTAGTGACTTTCTATAGACCAGTCAATAGATCAAGCTATTGTTCCAACTGTTATTTAGATTTGGTTTCATGTAAAATCTATATTCTAACACGATCCGATTCATTTTCCTATTAAACAAAGAAGGCTGAAACACTGAATTATTACGTCACAGCGTCAAACGGCATAGCGGTGCGCTGGAAAACCGGCATATATTCAATTAATGCCGTCAAGGATGTGCTTTAAAGTCCTTTGTAACATGTTACAATCGAAATGATATATCTCGTTTAGTGATTTGCTCTTGAATAAAATCATTGGTTGTCGTTCAGATGCATATGATTATAAAATTCGGGCTGCGCCCTCCTGATATAATTCCATCGCATCTGAAGACCAAACAATTACAATGATTTACTCAGCGACAAATCACTTAATGAGATATATAATTTCTTAAATAATTCACTTATGTTTCCCTTTCTGTATACATACATGTATAATGCTGTGTTAATAAAGTGATATTCTCTTCTTTGCTGTTATCAAAAGTCTATATATATGAACTATGAAGATAGAGTGATTTTTCACAGATGTTGAAGATATTTTTTTCACACATAATTATCACTGCCAAAATATATATATCTCACTTTCCAAAGTTTTCAGCAAATATATTTAAAATAATAGGAAAACAGAATGCAATTATTGAATACTAGTCAAAATTATTACATGACTTTTTAAATAAATTTCGTTATTCCATTGTTTGTCCTTTCGACCAGTCAATAGTTCAACACTGTAGTTTGATTGGCTAAAGTCAAATATAGTAGATGGTCCGGCATCCGGCGTCCATATTTTTTCTTAAACATCTTTTCCTCTGAAACTACAGGTCAGAATAACACTAAATTTGGTCTGTGGCATTCTGGTGAGGTCCGTTATCAAGTTTCTTCAAATGGGGTAGCTAGTGCTAGAAATAGAAACCGCTTAATGGGTCTTCATCAAACCTGTTCTGTTGCATCATTATCAGGTCATTTCACAAGTTTATTCAAATGGGAGTACTTGGCCCCCGAAAGGGGCCATTAGAGCTTAAAATGGAAATACCTTTAAACAGCTTCTTCTCATGATACGTTTGATGGTATTTCATCAAACTTGATCTGTAGCATCATTATAATATCATTTCTCTTTTTGTTCAAATGGGGGCACTTGGTCCCTTTTAGGGGTTGTTAGGGCTGAAAATGGAAATACCTTGAAATGACTTCTTCTCATAAACCGCTTCGTGGATCCTTATCAAACTTGGTTGGAGGCGCTATTATATGATCCTCTTCCAAGTTTGTTCAAATGGGGACACTTTGCCTCTTTTAGGTGCCACAACAGCTAAAAATAGAAATACTTTTGAAAGTCTTTTTTATTTAAATTTCTTTTTTTTTTTTTTTTTTAATTATTTTTAAAGCCTTGCTCCGCGGCTATTCAAATTCTGTGTTTATGCAACCCGTGATTACAATTAAAAACAGTTATCGGCCACGCACCACACTTTAGAACGCAAAACCAAAGTTATTTTATATAGAATTTAATATAAAATAGACCTTATCTTGACAGGAGTCAATGTTTATAGTCAGGATTTACATGCTTTTTCAGTGACAATTTAAGTTTAAAAGGTAAAACTGGAGCGGGTCTTCAAATGCAATACTTTGTCACAAGCAATATCTAATTAGGTCAAAGTCGGCCTCAGGTGAACGACGTAGACCCACTTGGGCTTCTTGTTTACTGAAGTCTTGTTATAAAACTTTCTGAATGACTTTCAAGTCAATAGTCTGAACTGTGATTTTTCAGTACAGACCTCGGGCAAAACTTTTGACTATATACCTGTTAGTAATGCATGTTAGTTATGTAGTTATGCAATAATTGTATAGTATCATATGAACATGATACACGGCTGTTTAATAGTGTATGCTGTTAGCCGTGTTAATAGTTGTGCACAACTCAAATAAGTCATTAACTTAAAGGCATTAGAGTAACTGACAGCCATATATTCAGAGTTCAAATCGTTTAGAACTCAGGATTTTTTTTTCGGACACTTAACCACAATATATGATATCTTAATGCAGGTAGAAACGTCTTTGGATTATTTTAAAATTTATGTCATGCTATATGTAAGTTTGTATTCTACTTTACTTATTTTTTCTGTTACTCATTTCCAGTGGCATGTCATACAATGTTTACGACATTATTGTTATTTTTACAGGTCATGTAAACTTAATAAAAAGTCTTGCGAATGGACATCAAAATGTTGACACAGACCGGTATTTAAGACTTGAATCTTCAGGATATAACTTCATAAAACTGCCGGATAGATCAAACAGGCGAAGTCTTTTCGAATGGCGACAAAAACAGTTGTGACTTTTCGTAGGAACGATGATACAATATTTAAATCTTTATTCAAATGATGCTGTCCAAGGTACCACAAAGAAGCTAATATTATGGGTGTGGGAAATTTACTTCTGCACGACGAGTAGAATGACGTTTGCATGCATACATTGTATTTCATCGGAGGCAGCTGCAAAACCACCATCAGGAAACTCTTATTGAAATTGTGTTGTGATAGACTATTTGCCTGTTTTCGGCCCACTTCTGCGAGACGACATTACAATATAGTTTAATACGAAAATAAGCGATAAAGTTCTAAAATCTTGCTTGTGGAGAAAAGAAACTTGATTAGGAAGTTCCCGCTAAGGAATAAATTCCTTGTGTCGGACCATAAGCTTTATGAATACACTCTCGAGAATAATGTCTCTGCGTCGGACCAACTGCAATTTGCACCGTCATCTGAAAATCGTATCTTTCAAGAATAAAGTACTTTCGCTGCCTAACTGTTACCTCCATTTCTCAGTCTCTCCTTCCGGTGGTGCTTAAACTTTGGAGCTCTTGATCCGGAGGCAAACGCCCTACGACTGAGCTATCATTGCACACGATTCCGCTTACAGTGATGTGATTGTGTCTAATTGTAGAGCGATATTTAAAAGTGTTAACGTTACAATTTTCACTACATAAAATCGGCAACGGCCGCATACTAGCGTTTTTATAATGCTTAGTTATTTTACATTAAATTCATTTAAATTAATGTGCGAAGTCACTGCAGCAGACGCCAATTCCTATTGGAAACAAGACAAGATCTGACGAATACACGGCATATCACTTCGCACGAAGGTAACCACAGAGACATTCCGCTGAGGTAATGAATCACTAAATATTCTATGTGTAAAAGGGGGACTTTCAGCGGCTGCAGCTATCACAGAGCAATGCACACACCGTGGGCCATTTGAAAAGTCTGTTGCGTACTTACTTTTTCTTGAGGAATGTTGTCAATGCAGTATACAAATCGAATTAATAACTTATTTTCAGTGACAAGTTCTGCTTTTTTACGACGAAAATGCTGCAACATATCAACGATAGATTTGTTAAATGATTTTCAACCAAAACCGACGCATCACAAGAAAAAAAGTATTTCTAAAGAGCCAACAAAATAAACTGCGAACTGTTTGAATCATTTTATTGTCACGACATTTTCCTATTTGATGATGTCTGTATACACGTACCTACTGAATTGCAATTCTACACGTTTGAAACAAATATTTTTACAATGCAAAATTTCATTGAACCCTCCCTGATTTTTGAAAACGAAGGACATTCGATCATTAAAAAGAAAAGATCGTATGAGTAGTATAAAACTTGGGGTGGGGGTGGGGAAATCATACCTAGGGGAATCATACCTTCTGTGGTGGGAGAATCATGCATTTTTGGGGGAGGGGGGGGATCATACCTTTGTGGGGAAATCATACCTAGGGGAAAGCATACCTTTGTGTGTGTGGGGGGGGGGGGGATCATACCTAGGGGAAATCATACCTTTTAGTATGATTTGCCCCTTCATAAAGATTTGCCCTTTTTGATGAATTTGCGCATGCGTTAAAGGGGAGATAAACGTGACAAGACGTCTGTCACGATAGTCGGGAGTGATCTTAACTAGATTGACATCAAAACTCTTGGAAGTCTGTGAGGATGTTCGAAACAGTCGCAGACCAATGCAACGGAGTCGGGAGGGCCCCTACATGTCAAAACTGGTCTTAACTCGATTGGCACCAAAATTCCTGGAAGTCTGCGAGAATGCTATAAACAGTCGCAGATCAATGCAATGGAGTCGGGAGGGTCCCTAAATGTCAAAACTGATCTTAACTCGATTGACACCAAAATTCCTGGAAGTCTGCGAGGATGCCAGAAACAGTCGCAAACCAGTGCAATGGACTCGGGAGGGCCCATAGATGTGAAAACTAGTCTTAACTCGATTGGCACCAAAATTCCTGGAAGTATGCGAGAATGCTAGAAACAGTCGCAGATCAATGCAATGGACTCGGGAGGACCCCTAAATGTCAAAACTGGTCTTAACTCGATTGGCATCATCATTTTTGGAAGTCTGCGATAATGCTAGAAACAGTCGCAGACCAGTGCAATGGACTCGAGTGTGTCCCTAAATGCCAAAACTAGTCTTAATTCGGTTGGTACCAAGATTCCTGGAAGTCTGTGAATATGCAAGAAACAGTCGCAGACCTATGCAGTGAACTCGGGAGGGTCCCTAAATGCTAAAACTAGTCTTAACTCGGTTGGTGCCAAGATTCCTTGAAATCAGCGAATATGTCAGAAACAGTCGTCATTTTACTCCACTTATACAATTAACAACATATTATGAGACTTTAACATACCCTTTGAATTCTTGACATTTATTTTTCCCACGATGTCTTCAAGCAGTTCATTTGCATTTAGATTAAACTTTTGAATGTTCATTTACATTTAAAAGGGTTTGTAAAGGTAAACGACCCGATAAATAAAAAAAAAATTCCTGCCTTGAAATTGAAAGATAAATCTAATTTTTTTACATTAAAATGTAAATTTTATGCGGATGTGGTGGTTCATAGCCTCATCTATCATATATCACAATTGAAACGTTGACAGATGTAATTTCTCATTTCCCGCTGATTTAAAATTAAAATATAAATTGGATATAGATGTTATACATAATATTCAATATTTCCCACGAGAAAATACTTGTTAAAAAGTGTCACTGGCAACCAAAATATTTCACTCTTTACATCAGACTTAAACTGTGAACATCTCAAAAAAGTTAAACTTTTGAAAATGTTATACTAAATATACTCGGATATTATAGCATTTAGTTTCTGATTTAATCGTAAATATTAGGGATTTTTGTTGGATTTGTGTAGAGTATATAATACTTATAGTCCAAGCAGAGATTTCTCAAGAGATAGCAGTGATGAAGAAATTTATGATCAAACTAGCCATGATGAAACTGGTACACGAAATTTACTGTCCTGTAACGTATGCTTTAAAAAATACAATAACAGGAAAACATTGAAACAACATACGCAAACTCACATGAGCAAACGAAACTATCCATGTTGTGATAACTCTTACGTTTACTTAAAAATTTACATGTAAAAAAGTACCCGGAATACATTACAAAAAGAAATAAACAACGACGTCTTTCCCTTGTGAATGGTGTGGCAAAAAAAAAAATAAATGAAAATATCATCTTATGCGACATAAAAGCAAGGTGCATCAGTCTGCTACTCAGAGGCAGCAACGAAATCAGTTTTCCTGCCTGCATTGCGACTGTACATTCCAGGATTATACCAAATTATTTCATCATGTGACTCAGAGACATCCGTTAAATCAACAAGGAGGTCGGAGGGCCGAAACATCTTGTACACTCGACATAAACGAGCCTTCGCAAAATCAAACTGAAAAGCAGGTCAACAGTGTTGCTTATGATGTGACTGAAGATGATGATGTTGCTGCTGATCAACAACGTCCTGCAAATCTTCTGCACAAATCCGCAGATAAATCGGCTTTGAGTAACGGTGTGCAGAACAGATACATCTATCCGACAGGCAGAGAGAGATACGATTTGACGACTTTTTTCGATAACATCAGGGAAGAAGTCAGAAATTTTTTACAGAATCGTACACGCACACTAGGAGGTATTTAGTGGAACCTATGCACACATGTAGACATGCAGAGAGATGACGGACGAGAGGCTACAGTTTCAGCGCCGTTTTTTAGAAGCCGTACCTACTTCACATTGTCAGTGGAGGATCTAAATGAACATAATTTCAACGAGGCCATGCAATAGATGTACGCGAGTCTTGAAAAATACATACGCGAAGGGTCGGGCTGGTACGTTAATAAAGTTTTGGAACTTGAAATACACACTGTGGTTTACAGGCCTGTGAACGGTTCTGCCTACATTCCATTACCAAAGTCACTTGCGTTAAGTCACAGTATATTAAACATTGAAAACGATGATAATAGATGTTTCTTGTACTGTCTGTCAGCGTCATTACATCCCATAACGATGGAGCCACAACGTGTAGATCATTACCACAAGTATGAGAATGAAATCAACATGCATGAAGTCACCTACCCCGTCACTTTACCACAAATTCGCAAGGTGGAAAATCAAAACCAAAATACCGGTATTTCCATCAATGTGTTTACTTACGAAGAGGATTAGATCGTACCTCTTAGGATTACGGAACAACGCCATCGTTTGCATCACATTAATTGATTGTGGTTGACCTACAGGGAAAAGTCCCATTATTACTTGACTACGGATTTGAACCGTTTTCTGTCTCGCTCAAAAAAAACATCGCTCTCAAATGTATTTTTGTCCTTCTCCCTGCATGGCTTTTGGAAAGAAAAATCATTGCAGGACCATCAGCAGTATTGTTCAAACCATGATGCGCAAAGGGTGGAACTTTCTATTGGCAATGAAAACAACATTCTAAAATGTAAAGGCCATCCAGCTGGCTTACGGAAGGTCGGTGGTTCTACCCAGGCGCCCGCTCGTGATGAAAAATGAACGGAGGGGCACTCGGGGTCTTCCTCCATCATTAAAGCTGGAAAGTCGCCATATGACCTATTATGTGTCGGTGCGACGTTAAATCCAAAAAAAAAAAAAAAAAAAATAAAGATTATGAAAGAAAATTGAAAGTTCCCTTTGTCATCTATGCCGACTTTGGAACGATCAACAGAAAATTACACACCTGCGTCCATTACCCTAAACACTCCGCTACCACGCCATCTACCAAACTCGAAGTTTGTGGATTCGGTTATAAAGTGGTGTGCGAAGATGAAAGTTACACTAAACCCACTGTCATTTATAGGGGTGAAGATGCTGGTAGGAACATGATCGAAAGTTTACTCGAAGAACAGGAAGAAATAGAAGATACTCTTTCGACCATCGAACCGATGGACTTGTCGAAAGAACACGATGATCTTGTCGTAAACGCTACACATTGCTGCTTTTGCAAGAAAGAATTCACCGCTTATGACAAGACATATGGCGGAATAGTCAGACACCACAATTATTTAACAGGCGAGATCATCGGTCCAGCGTGTAACGTATACAATCTTAACTGTAAACAAGCCAAGTTTATACCCGTGATTTTTCACAACATGAGAAACTTTGATGCGCATATTCTATGCGATAGCCTCGGCCAGTTCAAAGACTATTCATTAAGATGCATTGCTCAGAATTCCGAACGCTATGTGAGTTTTTCTCTGGGTGACCTTCGATTTATTGATAGTTTCCACTTTCTTCCAGCCTCAATAGAAAGTTTGGTGGACAATTCGGCACAAGATGAATTGAAAGCCTTTCCCTCTCTTCTGTCAGAATGTGATTCTGAGGAGCAAGCCGAGCTCTTGCTTCGTAAGGGCGTCTATCCTTACGACTATATGGATTCCTTTGACAATTTTAATTAATCAACATTGCCCTCGAAAGAAGACTTCTATTCCCCAATTATAAAAGAACCTATTTCTGATCAAGATTTCGACCATGCAAAGACCGTTTTTGAAACGTCCAACATGACGTCACTAGGGCAATATCACGGCTTCTATTTGACAACTGATGTGCTGTTACTCTGCAATGTATTTGAGTCGTTTATAGACGTTTGTCTCAAGCAGTACGAGCTGGATCTATGCCATTTCTACACGTCACCCGGTTTATCGTGGTCAACTTTACTCAAGAAGACTGGGGCTCAGCTTGAATTACTCACTGACATTGATAAAGTACCTATAGTGGAGGCTGGTATCCGTGGAGGTTTATATCAGATTTCCCATCAATATAAGAAAGCCAACAATCCCTACCTGGAGGAGTATGACTCATCGAAAGCCACTACCTACTTGCAATATTTAGATGCCAATAATCTCGATGGATGGCCATGGTCCAGCCGTTCCCTGTTTCAGACTTTAGTTTCATGGAAGAAGAGGAAATGGAAAATTTTGATGCAAGGTATATTCCAGAAAAGGGAGAATTTGAATATATACTGGAGGTATCGCTTCATTATCCACGCAGGTTGCATGAACTTCACAACTGCCTCCCTTTGGCCCCGGAACAGACAGCCATCTCCAATGATCAACATACGCGCAGCAATTGTTAAGAAAGTTGTATCGTCTAAAGGAGACTGATCCGCTACCTACACGAGGTCAAGTAGGGAAGTTGCTCTCTAATTTAGAGGACAAAGATCAATACATCCTGCATTATAGGAACTTACAGTTATACTTACAACTAGGAATCGAAATTTAAGCTATCAACAGAGTTTTAGAATTTAGACAAGCAGCCTGGATGAAGCCCTACATCGACTTCAACTCGGACGGACATGCGAAAGAAAACCACCTCCAACTTTCAGAAGAACTTCTACAAGTTGATGAACGTTTCCGTGTTTATGAAGGTAGGTTGTTTTCTCAAATCATTTATAACGTTACTATTGTGTTCTGTTGTTATATCGTTTTATAATAAAAAAAAGACACAGAAGAAAGACTTTTAAAAGTCACTGCCAAGCCAACTTACAAAACACGAAGATCTTCAATGAAGACCTCGTAGCGGTGGAACTGCATAGAACCAAAGTCGACTTATTGGAACCAATCTACTGTGGCATGTGCATATCAGGTACATGTTTATTTCTTTAAGAAAAATGTTTTTAATTGTATTACTTTCTGCAACATGAAAATATTTTTAAACATTTTTAAAACGGTAAATTATCCCATTCTTGAAAAGACACATTTTAAAACGATAAAAATCCCATACTTGAAATGTATTCTATTTTTATAAACAGTCCTTTTTACAATAAAACATGTTTCCTATGACTCATGTATTTTTTTTTTTCATTCTTGAGCAAATGTTTAATGTACGACTTTTGGTATAATTATATCAAGAAGCAGTATGAACACTCCGCGCAGCTGCAAATGGCCGATACAGACAGCGTGTTGTTTTCTTGCGAAACAGAGGACCTATATAAAGACATAGAGTCTTCGATAGAGTTTTTCGACACGTCTGACTACCCTAAAGGATATTTCCTTTACAGTGATTTCAATAAAAAAAGCACTGGAAAAAATGAAGGATGAAACAAATGGAAAACATATTTTGGAATTTGTAGGGCTCAAATAAAAAATGTACAGCTTTGTATGTCAAAACAAAGAAGAAAACCGTGCCAAGGGTATCGGTAAAGTCACAGTAAAAAAAGACTTGAAGCACGCACACTACAAAAATACTCTTTTCAACGAGACAAGTGTGGTCTCTTCCATGTCGTCGCTTAGAAGCCACAAACACGAACTTTTCGGCGAAACAATTCAGAAAACGGGGTTATCTGCCTTTGATGACAAGAGATACCTTATTAATGCAGTGGAGAGCTATGCGTATGGACACTATAAGATTGCTAATGACACAAACTGTGGAAGAAGTGTGGAAGAGAGTGGTCAAGCAATGTGTTCTTTTACTACAGTAGAGGACTCTTTCAATGTGTACGGTGCCGGGATGGAAAAACTTGATGAACAATCTTTCCTACTGGGTGATTTTATAATCACTCCTTGTGTAAAAAAAGTAAACACTTATCAGTATATAACTATAGTTTAGATATAAAACTATATATAATTTTCGTTGTTTTCTTCTTTTCTGAAAACATAACAGACACGGTAAACTTTTTATTTTCTACTAATTTATTGATCTAAAAGACCACCTCTATGTACAGAAATGAGTAGTTTAAAAGCATTTATTTAAAGAAAAATATATTTGGTTATAATATAGATCATTTCCATCACACTGAGAATAGGCGTGTAACATCGTGTCAGTCACGTACCTATAATTTGCCTGTAATGTAGAGTCATTAAATGTCTTTATAAAGTCCTGGAATGTAGAGTCTTTGACGAAGAATCAAAATGCAATACAAGCCACACAATGTCGAGTGATCAATTTAAATCTAAATGTGATTGGTCTGATTTGATTTCTTACCAGCGCTGGAAGTGGCGGCTATTTTGATTCAGTGTTCCACCATGAGAGTAGAAAAATTTAAAATGTCCTGGAGCATTACTGAAAAAAGCGCACCAGTGTCTCCCGGGTTTGGTTTGAATGTTTGTGTTAGCGATAAATCCAAATGCTGTTCGCGGAAGTTCACTAGGCAGTTTTGTCAGGATTTGATGGTGGCCGGTGGCCGGAGGCGTTACCAACGGTTAGGGAGGTAGTGTGCACCGCCTGACTATGGCTAATCTTTACCTTGGAAACTAGCACTTGATTGTTTCTCTGTATATTTTCGTGTGTATATTTTTTTGTAGTTTTTCTATTTTTCACTGTATATACATTATATACTTAAGCATGGTGACGTACTATATACACCTAGATCAAACACACACCACAAACATTCTGTCTACAAGTATAACTAAATTTGCACCGCTTTTCGTCAAACTTTATCACATGTGCGCAGGTATATATGATATACAAAATATCGCAAGTATTTCAATACTTATGCTCGGCCAGCACAAGCTTCAACCAACAACCATTCAAAACCAAACAATTAATCTGCAAAACTCAGAGCAAAATATATATTCGAAAGATACACCACCAAACTGCAGAAAATCAATTTATACACCTCTAAAACTCAAAAGAACCCATCAACACACAAATTCAAACAACCAACCAAATCATAAACTTCAAATCCACAAAAGAACCAACAATTCCAACCGTCAACAACCAAGTATCAACTTCAAAACAAAACCACAATTAAACAACCAAACTATTCGCTGAGCAAATCAACAATTATGTACAATAAAATGTACCCCCCCCCCCCACAAATCTCCAACCAATAAATCAAGAAACAAATCTTTCCTTCAAAAATCGAGCCACAATTGACTGTAACAACATTAAAATACTGCATGTATAACATGCGTCTTTCTCTCGCTAAAGCGCGACCAAAACTGATAACTCTCATAAAATTGTGTAAAATTCCATGTACCTGTCAACACCTAATTATTTTGCCCACTCTCTCTCTATACTGCAGTGTATATTTTATCAACTAGGTTTAACAAGCCGTACAATATAGCGTATAGATGAACTTGTTTTAAGCTGCTGTTTACGATAGCAGTATAAATTTACAACTTATGGTTTAACGCCGTTTTGCAACAGACAGCTACGAATAATTATGACAGCCCCCCACTCAAGAAAACACTCAACTGTTTTCCAAATACAAATAATAATTCGACACTAACCCCTCAGGTATCCAGTCTACTCAGGGAATCTGCACAGACGTTGTCTGTTCTTTTGACAGCCTCGATTCGGAACTCGTTGTTCTGCAAGAACAAGGCCTATCTCATAATTCGACCGCTTTCAACTTTACATTTTTGAATGTAGGTCAAAGGTGCGTGATCAGTTTGTAGTTCAAACTGTTGTCAATACAAGTACTTATGGAATTTCTTAATTCCAAACACCATAGCTAGGCATTCCCTTTCTATTACTGAGTAGTTCTTCTCCCGTTTCAACAGCTTTTTGCTTGCATATGCAATAGGAAACAATCCGTCATCAAACCTTTGTAGAAGGGCTGCTCCAATCCCAGTATCCGAAGCATCACACTGCAAGACAAACGGTTTGGAGAAGTCTGGCAAACGCAATAGCGGCGCACGAGTCAATAATTGCTTCAGTGTACTGAAGGCGGTTTCATGGTCTGGCTTCCATACTATTTTGTTTGGTTGACCTTTCGTCGTAAGGTCTGTCAAAGGGGCGGCGATCTCTGCGAAGGACCCGATGAATTTCCGATAGTATCCCGCCAAACCAAGGGATGACCTAAGTTGCTTCTTAGTTTCTGGTCTCTCAGCACTACGTATCTTGTCCAACTTATCGTCCTTCATTTGCATCATGCCGTCACCTACAACGTGGCCAGTAAACGAAATACTACCAAATCCAATCATACATTTTGATGGCTTTACTGTCAGTCTTGCTTCCCGTATTTGGGTGAATACATTTCTCAACATATTTACGTGTCTCTCCCAGGTTATAGTGTGTCAAAGGACATCGTCCACATTATTATCTGCATATTTGATGCCAGCCAACAACTTTCTCATCATTCGATTGAATGTTGCCCCAGAATTTACCATTCCGAACGGCATTTTTCTGAACTGGTAACTGCCTTCTGGAGTAGAGAATGCGGTCAAATGCCTCCACTTTTCTTCTATTGGTATCTGCCAATAACCTTTGGTCAGGTCAATCTTTGTGAAGTAGTTGTTTCTGGAACTTCGCTTTCTGTCCAAAGTTCCTTCAGTGCCTGCACTGGACCTCTCACTGTTCTACCATATAACAATTCAATTCGGGAAAATCCTGAACTGGCTTGTGGAACTTCCCTGTATGCGAATAATACAGCAGATATACATCGATCCCAGTCTTTTGGTGTCTCTTGACCCATTTTTTTAGCATACTTTTGAGAATTCCATTCATTCTCTCACAAATGCCATTATATTTCGGGTTGTAAGGTGTCGTAAACAACTGTTTAAGGGACACGAGCCTTTCATACTTCTTCCATAAGTTGCGATGTAAACTGGCTACCTCTGTCGCTTAAAATTTCAGAAGGAAAACCTACTCTCGAGAATATGTCTAACAATACTTCTGCAACATTTTCTGTCTCTATTCTTGGTAAAGCAACTGCTTCAGGGTAACGCGTAGCATAATCAACTACTGTCAAGATGTAACGGTTTCCTTTTTCTGAAACAGGCGAAATTGGTCCAATCAAATCAACAGCAACCAGTTGAAAAGGAGCATCGATGATTGGCATCTCACCAAGCGGTACCTTTGAACTTTACCCTTCGGTACTGTTTTCTGGCAAATATCGCAGGAACGACAAAACCTTGTGACGTCGCTTGATATTCCTGGCCAATGAAAGCTTGACTGTATTCTGTCTACAGAAACTGAAAGATGTCCACCCACTATAGATTCATGTGCTAAAGACATAACACGCTTCTGGCATATCTTCGGGACCACTATCTGCTTGGTTTCTACTTTCCTATATCCCTTCACTGTCTCAAAGATCCTGTACAATACGTCTTTGCTTATCTCGTATCTGAACTTATTGCCACCTTTTGTCGACTTTATTTTTTTCTCTTCGGCGTATCTCCATAGCCTGTTCAAGGACTTATCCTCTGACTGTGCTTTCTTAAGTAACTCAACCGTTATTTCATTTTCTTTAATTACAGGTACTTTAAGTGGCTTCATAGGCTTCTTCTCTTTCTCTGCTTGTGCCCTTGTGACTACAGCAGCTACATTTGTCTCCGTTGCTTCTACCTTACTAGCATCACGACCAACCCATTTGTCATCTGGTTTATCTAGCACGCCACTAATGTTGCCTAATACCAAATCACAAATTACGGTTTCTAAAACCATGGCCTCTATTTCACCACTGAAGTATAGTATGTATATTCTCATCTGAGCCATAGGGACTAATCTGGCACGTCCATCTATTGCAATCATTACGCAGTTTTTCTTCAACATTTGATCTTCTGTAACAAACTTCTTTCTAACAACTGCTAATTCACACCCTGTGTCTCTAAGTACTTTAACTTCTTGGTCTCCGACATAACCCTGCATCAAGTCTAACTGCCTTTCACCTTCTAATGATTCAATAGTACAACTTCTAGTAACTACTGGAACTGAATTTCCATTAGCAAGTTTGAGCTTCCCCTTTTCTATGCAACCTTCGTATGAGCTTTGCGGAGGATGTGACATGCACATGCCCGATATTTTCTCATTACCTGGTCTACCACCACGCTTATTTTCTGTCGGCCCCATGCGCCAATTCTTTGGTGACGGATCACGCCTATCGCGATAACTTCCACAATTTTGACCTCTGTACATCATCACAGCTGCACCATAACGTTTTCTGTTTTGATCACGGCAATCTTTCGCAATGTGACCATCTCTTTTGCAAATGAAACATGTGACTTTCTTATGTAATGCCTTATTATAAGACGGGGGCTTCGGGCTTGGCGACTGAACTGGGTGTGGTGTGAATTTATTAGGGTTATTGTTATGTTTGTGATTTTTACTGTACGTAATCGTACCACCATGAGCCTCTATGTACTGCTCTGCCAGAGTAATGATGTCATTGCGGCTTTTAGGTTTCCTTTCTTTAAGAAAAAGCGCTAAGTCTGGTGAACAGGTTCTAGATAACTGCTCTCTAATAATTAAGTCTTTCAACTTGTCGTACGTATCTGTGGTCTCCGCCATTTCCGTCCATCTGCTGAAGTATCTATCAAGACGAGCCATGAATTGAAATACCGTCTCCCATTGCTCTGGTTTACCTTTTCTAAATTTAGCCCGAAAACCTTCTTCCGTAAGCTTGTATCTTTTAAGAACGGCTGTTTTTAATGCCTGATAGTCTGACGCTTTGTCATGTACTTGCATTTTTCAAGCTCGAATAAACGTTTCTTTTCTTCCATTTCAGCATCTACGAGCCGACGTTCCTGGTCGCGCCGTTCCCTACGTTCGTCCCTCTCAAGACACTCAGCTTCTTTCTTCTGCACGTATTCTAGTAAGGCATCTTCCTTTAATCCTAATCTCTCGCCCAATGAAACCCATTTATCATTATCCATCATTAAAATTTCAGTATTCAACTAATACTGTTCAATTGTAAAACACTATGTTGAACGCCGTTTGAACACTTTTTCAGTACTTCAAAACACCGTTAAATAACACAATATTCTAACATGCATTCAAACAATATTTTGCAAGTAAATTGCCAATTTGGTAAAGATCCCGGACGAGCCCCCAGTTTGTCAGGATTTGATGGTGACCGGTGCGAGGCGTTACCAACGGTTAGGGAGGTAGTGTGCACCGCCTGACTATGGCTAATCTTTACCTTGGAAACTAGCACTTGATTGTTTCTCTGTATATTTTCGCGTGTGTATTTTTTTGTAGTTTTTCTATTTTTCACTGTATATACATTATATACTTAAGCATGGTGACGTACTATATATACCTAGATCAAACACATAACACAAACATTCTGTCTACAAGTATAACTAAATTTGCACCACTTTTCGTCAAACTTCATCACATGTGCGCAGGTATATATGATATACAAAATATCGCAAGTATTTCGATACTTATACTCGGCCAGCACAAGCTTCAACCAACAACCATTCAAAACCAAACAATTAATCTGCAAAACTCAGAGCAAAATATATATTCGAAAGATACACCACCAAACTGCAGAAAATCAATTTATACACCTCTAAAACTCAAAAGAACCCATCAACACACAAATTCAAACAACCAACCTAATCATAAACATCAAATTCACAAAAAACCAACAATTCCAACCGTCTACAACCGAGTATCAACTTCAAAACAAAACCACAATTAAACAACCAAATTATTCGCCGAGCAAATCAACAATTATGTACAATAAGATGTACCCACCCAGTCTCCAACAAATAGATCAAGAAACAAATCTTTCCTTCAAAACTCGAGCCACAATTGACACTAAACAACATTAAAACACTGCATGTATAACATGCGTCTTTCTCTCGCTAAAGCGCGACCAAAACTGATAAACTCTCATAAAATTGAGTAGAATTCCATGTACCTGTCAACACCTATTTATTTTGCCCACTCTCTCTCTATACTGCAGTGAATATTCTATCAACTAGGTTTAACAAGTCGTACAATATAGTGTATAGATAAATTTGTTTTAAGCTGCTGTTTACGCTAGCATATAGTATAAATTTACAACTTATGGTTTAACGCCGTTTTGCAACAGACAGCTACGAATTATTCTGACAAGTTTTTCGGCAGCAAAAACGCCAATGACTCGTTGATTTAAAACGGGATCGCATTCTATCATACATTTCAGCTGTTACGTATCCATTATGGAATGACGCTATCTCTCAGTCCATTGATTTCAAGAAATGCGGGTCCATCGCTCCAAGCAATACAGCTCATATGTTCTAAAATGAAAAAAAAATACTATTTTATTAGCATGTCTTTTATAAATATGTAAAGCTGCATATATGAAAAAAACAATTTTCAAAAGTAAGACTTTTATTAGTACTATAAAGTGTTTGTAGTTTACCAGCTAATGGTGTTTTGAATACGACATCCAATCGCACATGCCCCGTTTTCACCAATGAAAGGTACTCCCCGTGATGAAAAAAGTCTGGCTCCAACTGAAAAACGAATAATGTTGAACCTTTTATATAGTGATTTCTGTTTAGTAGATTCCCTTGATCTTGTCTCCATTTTCCGCTTGATACGAGCAAGTTGGTATAGGCGCGCATAATAGCCGTACCTCCAGTCGCATCAAAATCCGGTTTCAATGGGTTTCCTTCAACAGGCAATCCATCGCAATATACGGCGTTTTGCTGAATAGAACAATTCTCGAAAATGAACGGGTTGGTCTTGTAATCACCGTTTACTGTTTTACTTTTTACAAATCCTAAGATGATTTTGTTTGGTCGTTTTCCCTGAAACATATTCTCCTAGTTGAAACTAGTTGAACCCGTTGATATGCTCACTGATC